>NC_142932.1:38330349-38387849 GCF_046866305.1 Octopus bimaculoides
AGGCGTCTTCGAGAATAATGACTATAAGCCTTTTGTGGGAATTTTATAAGTCAGAGTGATTCAGACATAGCTGTAGTTGTAAAAATGCAGAAGGAACCCTAGATCATTAGTATTGCCATACTATGAGATACATGTGTGGATGATAAAGAACTAGAAAATATTGACAAACATACGCCACTAAAGCATGACACTGTACGAAGGTGGACAATGAAGAACACTGTACGAATGTGGGCATTGAAGAAAGTAAATGTTATCCCAGTAGTTGTAGTATTTTTACAGTCCCAACAGCTACTGGGTTGAGAAATTAGGATTGATATGATGGTGGAAGATGCACAGAAAAATACTTTAGTGGGAACAACATAAATTTTGTTATTGGCATTTGGATGCTAAGTACCGTAGAATGTGACCCTGTGAGATCCTTGACAACAGGCTGTTGTCCTCTCTTACAGAAGTAACATGAACAAGAGTATTTCAGAACTCTGAGAAATGAAAGGAAAATAAAAGTAATAATTTGTGGAATTGAAGGTCGGAAAGAAGAAATATCACAAAGTATAAAGTTATATAAAAGTGTTGAGGAAGATAAGGAGTGGAATGTTAATCGGCATAGTGGCAGGGTGGTACCTATGGCGTTGTTAATGGTTATTTTCTTGATTGCAGTATCGATGTCAATTTACTGCACTTGGAAACCGCCATTAAGAAATCGATTCTTCGGGTGTTTTCAGGTAAAACGTATTGTTTTGTTTTGTTTTGTTTTTTTTAGATAATAGGCAAATCTCGATTGGTAGAGTAATGGCATTTCACATTTTACTGATTAGTATAATTAAGCAATGTAGAGGATTTAAGTTTCAAACATCGAAATGTTAAATGATAAGATGCAAAACTGACGGAAATCCGTACGTGATTGAAAGTCTAATTCAAATATTTTATATCGATTTTTATAAACTATCTTAGAAAATTTGTAGAAGTGAAAATTGAAGATTGTGTGACCCATAATTTTATAAATAGTAGTGGAGATACGATCTTGTATCACTTATAATACAGGCTATAGAAAGAAAAGCCAGATAAACATTACACTTGCCAAGGCAGGATGCACATCGGTCCAAAACGGGATTCTAATTCATGAAAACCAAGAAAAGACTGGTTACATGAAAATATCGTAATCCGTTAACTAATTTCTGTGACGTCAAACAAATGGTCGTAAGGATTCTGGTTTTCCTTCTTCATCTGCTACATCCTGTACTTGAAACTTTTTTTCTGAGTCTGCTACAATTTAGTCTTTGTAAAAGATCTTTTTAATTGAAAACACATCCTTATATTTCGAAGTCAGTATATTAGATTTCATTATGATATTATGGTCTATGCGTTGCTTTTAGGCCGAGATGAGCCATTTTCACACACATTATGACCGAAGGTTTTGCAAATTCCACCATTTCATAAATTATTTACATATTTTCCACCAAACAAAACTTCCTTTCTTCCTTTCTTCCGTCCTTTCTTTCTTTCTTAATTCAGTATTGTTGTATTGCAAGGATGATTGATAGCTATTTCAAGTAGGTGATGATTTTGTACATCGGGAATATCCATTGTTTTTTTTTTCATTTACTTTTTATCACGTGTTATATACTCTTTCTCCATTTGTTGCAATATCATTTGATCCTTGATGAAAACATAAAACAATCTATTGAAGATTAAATTTCGAACGGCATGCATAGGTTTTCAATCTAAATATCCATTATCATAAATTATATGTCGTTTCCCTCATAATGTATTACGGACTAAAGGTCTCATTCTGTTTTTCATTAAATTTCAGGCTTTCTAATTGACAATCCATGAAATTATATACATTTGCGCTGTCAGAACTTCAGAGTCCATAAAGCATGTTTGTCCCCCAAATGCCCAAATGATATCCCCCAATGCTCGTCTCAACAACAATAAACAAAATCATTTAAAATTTACTATCATATAATTCAATGCTAACAGAATTATATATCCCTAACTAGAATATACTGCTTCCTCGAGCTTCCTCTCTCTCTCTCTCTCTCTCTCTCTCTCTCTCTCTCTCTCTCTATATATATATATATATATATATATATATATATATATATATATATATATATATATATATATCAGTGTGTGTGTGTGTGCGTATGTGTGTGTGTGTATGTGTGTGTGTATGTGTGTGTGTATGTGTGTGTGTGCGTGTGTGTGTGTGTGTGTGTGTGTATTTGTGTTTGCATTATTAATTACAATTTCATCTTAAATCAAGTAAGCACTTAATAGTTACAAGACAATCGTGTTCTCTTTTATCAGTAATTTACAAATATATCTTTTTGTGTTTTGCATTGTCGAACAGCGAAATACGATTTTTATTCAGCATGAAAAAAAAAAACAATTATTAAATAAGAAATATATCAGTTCATGATTTATCCTATAATAATTGGTGAGCTCCGCATATCCTACATAATTCACAAAAGAAGGCAAATATATGCTCGTCAATTTAATGTAGATAATGGGTCAAGCTACAAACGTGCTAAGATAGCTATGTAAGTAACTCTTTCAGAGAAGCGACTGTATTTGATAAAGTATTTGTCAACAATTAGAACTTTTCTCGATTTTGGAATGGTTACTCTACATACAACTATGTAGGAAAATGACAGACACGTTATACCTACACGGTATATGTTTGTGAAGCCTAAATTTTACAATGAGATATGGATTTCAACAGTTTACGTTAGTACTATATATTTATTATTTACAGTGTGTAGCAAAGTTTTTTTTCTGATTCACCATTTACGATAAACATATCAAATGCTTCATTTTTATCACTCACGGTATATGATCTTAGTTTTCAGTGTCCTCAGACTGATACCTAAATGCTCTGAAATATTTGCATTGGAGCTTCCGGCGAAAATGCCAAGCAATACAGTATATCGCTTCTAAATTTCTGGAAGAGTGAATTGCATCATGGTGATCTTTTTCTCACAAAACAGCGCCCAACTGATCCTTCTCTACTGTGTCGTCGACAAAATAACCAAGAGATAACGCGTCTGCGCGAAATAAAAAATATGATATTGTGACAAGTTACTCATCAGACCCACTATATGTATGTATGTATGTATATATGTATGTATGTATGTATGCATGTATGTACGTTTGTATATACACACATATATATATATATATATATATATATATATATATATATATATATATATATATATATATATATATATATATATATATATATATATATATATTGTATGTGTGTGTGTGTGTGTGTTAATTTTGAACGTCGCTTCCTCTGATATATACCTTGCTACTACTTGACAACCGGTGTTGGTTTGTTCCCATACCCCTAACTTTTTTAATCTTCAGCAGAAGATACCAATGGATGAAATACCATACTGAAAATATATACTGTCGGGGATTTGTTCGGCGTTGTTTTGTATTTATAATAAAATATATACAAATTATGAAAATGATAAAAAAATAAATATACAGAACTATTTCTACTTCAGGGATTTTCACCTACAACGGGGGGGGGGGGGGCGTAACATCCGCGATAGTCGAGGGATTGCTGTACTAGTAACTTGCTACAAGAAAACATATCAAGAAGAGTGTCTTATATTTTCTTACTTTAGAGGTCGTTTGTTCGTATAAAAAAAGATTATACACCATTTACTAATGACAGGAAATACTAGAAATATCGTTTCTGATATCAGGTTATTAAGCTACAATTTGAATCATATATATATATGTATTCTGAATACAAAATCTTTTTTTTATTTCTCGTGTCAATAAAATAACCCCGAGCCATTATAGAATGTTAAATAGTAATCGTTCTGAAACGTACAATAATGAGCTTAAATCTTACAAATACCGATTAAATGAAATGCCCTGAGCAAATAATAGAGTTGAACTCATTGTGTTTCATTTATGAAAAAAATATTCTTAATATAATTCATTTCATTAAGGAAAATATTAAAGAAAACAAAATAATTCTCATTTTTGCTCGGGGAAATAATTTTGTTCGGGGAGAATGCGAAGCGAGTAGAATATCTGTTGAACCAATGCTGTCAACGCTGATACTTTACATCAAACTAACACACCTTAATTCTTGGAATTTTCCTGGAAGATATTTGAAGTAAAATTCAATTAAGAATACAGTATGAAGTTAAGAAAAATATAAACTAAAAAAGATATTGGTTTTAACAATCGATTCCTCTGTATAAACTATAAGAAAATAACATTACTCGACTAGATGAATGCAATAGATTTGTGCTTGAATGTGATGGAAGCTACAGCGGCATAGTTCGCTTTACTCGCTCAGTATCGATAAATAACATTTGTATCAAATAGATACGAACCGAATATACATATCCGTGTTTTGTTTAGCTGTAATATTACAACACTTGTAACAAGAGCGCAAGTTTGAGTGCATATTTCGCCGTTGGATTTAATACATTTTCCTTCAACTTCTCAAGCCGCAAACTATAAGAATAGGTATATATTGATATTCTTTATCACATATATAAGATGTGTCTGACTTTCTAACAATGGACGAATCTGTGATTCACAAAATTTTTATATTCTATCCTACATTAGATAATCGACTGTGATACTCGTGCATCTTCATTCCGACGTAAATTATGCAGGATCAATATTTCTAAACTTCAACAAAAAGAACGCTACTTAAATACTAGGTAAAATCGCCCGCTAGAAAGTATAATTGTAGAAAGAATATAAAATTTCTAAGGCATAATGCATCGCAATTTAAAACTATATAATAGAAAGATGTTTGATTTCTAGATGTTGCGACATCAAACTGTGGGAAATCGACATATCTACTTCAAAACATCTCGTGTATATTGCTTGTAAGATTCATTTAAAAGTAGATAAGCCTAGTTTTCGAATGAATCAGAAAATGACTACTATATCTAAGATTGCATCTCGTGTATCTAATGTCAACGTGCTGCAGAAAGAAGGATTAATATATTAATATGAAGAAGTATCCATCTCAAAGTCTAATTACTGGTGCTGAGATAAGAGTTTCGTAATGAAATAAACTTCGTCAAGAATCTTTCCAAAATAGATTCGGTCTCAATGACAATTAATTTCAAATTTCATTACATAATAGCTATGCATTTATCGGGATTCCTTTTTATCGACCAAGGAAAAGCTTGAAAATTGTATAATTCGTAATGGGAGTTTGGTTTAAATATAATACTGTCACAGAGTATTGAGGACATAAGCAATGAAATGTACGTTACGTGAACATATTCTTAACATCTTTTCCAGCTATCAGAAATACCTTTGCAACAGTTGTCGCAAATAAATAATTATCCATTGAGGCTTTCCTTTTCAAGCTTTAGACACATAAGAAATAAAAATTATGCTGCACTGCTTTCATTCATTTTTCTCAGGTACTTACCTGGCTATGTTATACCGAACAATTCTTTGTAAAAGAAAATATATCATGTCAACTGAGGTAGAAAGGAACCTTTCCGATAGCTCTATCAGTGTTTGCTTTTATTATTTTTCCGTAGCATGCAAAGAGATGATAATGTCTCATTATCTCCTCTTTCCATTTCGAGCCACGGATTAATAGAAAACCTATAGAATATATGGAGTGTTGCTTAGATTTCCATATTTCTAGTTATCTACAAACTGAAATACATTCAAAAGAAACAACAGTTAAACACTAATAAAAAACAACAACCATCAAAAGACAAATCCTGTTGTGTACCAGAAAATATAAATCAAAATGCGATAAAAGTTACGAAATATTGCAGCAGCTGCTGTTTTTAGATAGCAGCTTATTAGCGCATGTGGTATTTATTGTAAACTTTGTAATACTGTTCAGTCTAAAGTTAAAATAAGATTAATATAATCCAGATTCAATACATTATCTAAAAAAATAACAAAATTATTTACAGTAAATATATAAAAATATGTACAGTAAAATATTTTAAAGAATGCGTGGATAAATGAAACACGCCTGTAAATTAGTACAGCTCTGACTGTTATTATTACGCAGCAGTCGATGCACTCTTCAAATATTCATATTTCTTCGTGTAAATAAATATGTTATTGTATCGACATAGTGAATGTACGGCGCTATGATTATTGTAGTCATTTGAGTTAACGAAAACATCTCGAAGGGGTCACCCTTCCTGCTAATTATACAAGATATCTCAACTGAAGAATCAGAAACCAATATCATTAACGAAGGAAAACCCGGAAGTACAAACCTAGAAAAAAATAGATGAGTGTTAATCACATGCATTCGATCATAGATGGATCTATGTATACCAGAGGTAAATATCTAACAGTAAAGAAGCAATGCATGACAGTAGGGTAGTAATGTCACAAAGTGAAATAAAACCTCACATTCAACGAGTAATGCACGAGAATTCACACATATATAATCGGCGGAATGCTATTTGATATATTAATTTTGTTCTGTGAATCAAAAGTAAATGCACAATGTTATAGCATGAGCCTACTGTCCACAGATACGTTCATTTTTAACGTTATGCACTGCCAAAATGAGTGTGATAAAGTATTTTAGACGATTCCCACATCGTATTATTTGTGCTGACACACCGACTGACAAGTTTCCACGCAGTACTTGTTTATTGACGAGATTTGGTAACCGAGAATCGCTCAATATCCCAGACTGGGGATATAGACAGCATACTCATAATTGAGAATTGTATTTCTTAAACACCACTCTTTGCTCGCAGCGAAAATATATTTCGACTGTTTTAACAAAACTTTCTAATACAAATATGTTTTTATAGTGCGCTTTAATCTTTGGAATGGTACTTGCAATTAACATCAATAATTTAATCTTAAAACTTGAATGACAAAAACATTATAATTCTGTTCTTATATATATATTTAGTGACTAAAATGCGACCATGTGGTACAGATTATCGACGACATATTAAATGGAACTCAGTGACTACAAGTCGGATATATATTACATTCATCTTTTGCTGCCGAACAGTAATGTTGTTAGGGTAAACAAACACCGGTTGACATGTAGTGAAAGACAAGCAAAGACACAGAGATTTACCCACAAAAAATACACGTACATATAGGTTTCCGTCTACAATATTCACAGAAAATGGATTGGTCTCCACGCGGCTTAATGGAAGATATTTGATAAATGTTCGTGCATCAGAACTGAACCGAATCGAAGAGACTGCGAAGCAAAACTTTAGCCACATAGCTACGAAGGCGGTAGCACCTTTCCTTCTGATATCATGAATAATATTATGATATTTTTGACATCATAATTCTTTTCTATCCAGAGGTGGATAGCTGACAGGATCGTTATTGCGGAGAGACAAAATGATGAGATCCGGCTGAGGTGGACAGTGCCTTTCATCTATTAGGGTTCGATAAATTAATATCAATGAAATCGATGTTTTTCAATATTTTTCTCCTTATAAACACATTTTATGGAATGGTGGTCCATTGCCGAGATTTATGCAATAAATAAAAGAAAACGCGATCATTGTTCTTGTGCCAAAATTTGAAAGACGTATTAATTTATTCCCAATTTCTGATATTCTTTTTTTAAGTCACATTACGTATTCGCTAAACGGAAGTTCCTGGTCTCATTTCACCACCATTCAGGTATTTTTCGCAGGCATCCTCACAACTATTATTTCTATGGTAACCCTTCCGCTATCCTTTAGTGCCTACGTTGTTCTTCGTTGCCTTATTTTCGACATTATATGTGTTCTTTAATCTTTTACGGATTCCGTCATAGACCTGCAGCTTTGCTAGAGCATCACCCTGAAGTATCTAAGTGAAACGAATTGATCCCACGTACATTTTGAAAGCTACGTACTTATTCTTTCACTCTCTTTTGTAGAATCACTAAAGTACGATGATTTAAACACACTAACACATGTCAGTCGGTGGCAGGGGACAAACACCACATATGCATATACGCTTTAATCTTTTTTTTGCCAATTTCTACTCCATCATATTGGATTTGTTATGGATTTGTAATAAATTTGTTATGGTTTATGTTATACAAAACTTTACATTGATTTTATGAATTGTTTATTTTCTGAACATTTGAAAACGTTTTGCTTATAATTTACTGGATTTTAAGTCATAGAGTATTCGTTGGTAATTAATCCCCTCTCTTATTTTGCTGTCTGTTTCTGGATGTTATTAACTAGTATTTATCTAATAGTAACATACTGGAGATCGCATAACAGAGGCAATTCGTAGATAGCTAAATTAAATAGTTTAGCATGGTAATCTATGAAGTATTTGACGTGATTTTATTGAACTCTATGGAACATGAAGTTAAATAGTATCAAATTGGATATTTCTTTATGCCATATAATATTCACTGATGTATTTAAATATATCTTGGCTTGGAAGTATCAGTGTTGGTTGTAGCAATTCCTATTCGACATCATGTTTTCTACGCTTGAAAAAGTTTTCAACAATGATCAATTCTTTCATCATGAAATCTAATATTCACAATACCTCAATCATTGATTGATCGCCGCATAACAAGGTGGCTGGGCGACGACGTCATTTGCGGAATGTTGTTGAGTCCAATCAGCGAAATATATTTCAACAGGTAGACACTAGTCGCTGATTGTACACAAACTGGTTTTAGTTAGTAGTAAAATGTGTTTAACCGTTAATACGATGCAATTTATGAGAGAATATCTAAGACAATATATCACGAATATGTAGATGAAAATAATTTCAAACGCTGAATAATAGTTGCAAGTAGTACACACTATAAGCTTTCATAATTGCGAATTCTGATTCGTTAGTGTGTGTCATGACTTAACAAATTCAGAATTTGTTGACTCAAAACTCTATGATTATGTTTCAAAGACTGCAACAAATGTCTCTGTAGACAGAACCACGATATTTACATTGTGTTCGAGAGAGTAACAGTTTCGAATTCATTAAGTCGAATTTATTTATTAACTTCCTAGTGCAGTGCAAGATTCGACGGAAATACCATTGATCTTAAATTTACAGAGAGTTTATAGAATGAGATATAAATGCCATAATGTTGCATTAACACACACACACACACACACACACACAAACACACATAGAAGTTTGTGATGTCGATCTGTGCATTGTCAGTATGTATGAATTAGTAAAACGTTTCCTACGCAATAATGAAGGCCTAGAGTCCATCCTGCTCCGTTATTTCTTGCCACAGTCTCAATGACGCACATTTTATAATTTTCCGTCGTTACTTTATGCTTCTGATTTTATGGCCAAAACACAAGCAATATTATTAGGTTAGATGGATGTTTACCACTTACAGACGTTAGTTATGTATTTTTAGATTATTACAGTAATCCCTCGACTATGGCGGGGGTTACATTCCAAAATTACACGCGATAGGTGAAAATCCGCGAGGTAAAAACAGTACTGTATTGTCTATTTCTTGTTTTACTTATTTTTATAATTTGTATATAGTTATTTTATTATAAATGCGAAACAGCACAACGGACGGATCAACGTAAGCTTAGATAATAAACCGCGATTTGTGAACCGCGATATGACGAGGGATAACTTTATATATCCCAAACGAGGCAGGAAACCACTTATTGTAAGGCACTATCAAGAGAAAACAAGACGGACAGAAAGAATTGTTTTAGATTTACAAGCGCTCAGATAATAGCTTGGAATGAAAACGAAATACAAAGTCTGGCAGTTGGAAGAGAAAACGTTACGCGCATACAAATACTTCCTTACTTCCGGAAACACAACAGCATTCCTTCAAAGTTTGCAAACTCATGTCAAACTCTATTAATGTAGACCGACTAAACTATTTCGATAATAATGTTTGGGATTATTTTATTACAATATTCGTTCGGGTTGACTTCTTACCTCTTTATTAGATTTTCAGGCTGTCAAATCATATTGATTGTGCATAATACACAGGATAACATTTTATTTATTTAAGCCGTAAGATATATATTCGACACTCCAACTAAACAGAACGCCTTATATTAAAGCTGGTTTACATTTGGAACTGCACCCATTTTTCGGTAAGCACTTTTGAGCAAATTCCAAATGATATGCGGCTATAATTTCGATTTGGTTTGATTCCAGTAATGCATTTATGATTGAGAAACGAAATAAATTAATGCAATAGACTATTAATTTTTCAACATTATATAACACTAAGAATTATAGAGAAACTGGAAATATTTTATAATGTATTCAAACACACAGAAATTAGTCTCCATTAACACTAATGGTGTTTTGTACATTATGGAGCAACAACAATAATTTCGGATCCATAAAACGTATGAATAACGAATTTTTCACTATAATCTACTCCATCAGAAATGTTGCATCCGATCTTTTACTGATACATTGAATAATGCAATCACACACACACATACACATACACACATACACACACACACGCACACACACACACACATATACACACACACACACACACACACACACACACACAAACACGAACATATGCAAGAAAACATACATGTATATGTATGTACATGTACAAACACACACACACACATATATATATATAGATATATATACATACATACATAACTATATCAATATGTATAGGTATATTGTGAGTGTGTCTGTCTGAGTGAGTATATACACATACATGCCTAAATATATATATATATATACATATATATATATATATATATATATATATATATATACACACAGAGTGAAAAGACTTGAGAGAGTGAGAGAAAGAGAAATTGAGATATATTATTTTCTAACTCAAGGCACGAGACAAGAAGTTGTTGAGAAGGGTGCCAGTCGATTTTATCGACCCCGAGAGGATGAAAGCCAAAATCGATCTCGGCAGAATTTGCATTCAGAACGTAAAGAAAGACGACAAACCGCTAAGAATTTCGCCTGGCGTGCTAACGTTTCTGCCAGCTCGCTGCCTTAGAGAGGGAGATAGACGCGGCAAACAGGGACAGACAAAGGGACTAAGTCGATTACATCGGCCCTGGTGCGTAAACGTAGGAAAAGCAAAACCAACTTCGGCGGAATTTGAACTAAGAACGTAAAGCCTGACCGAATACCACGAAGCATTTCACCCAGCGTGGTATCGATTCTGCCACGCTCGTCGCCTTAGAGAGGGAGATATATGGATATAGACATGAGCGTAATAATATTGTCATATGATTTTCACCCTGCTGCTACATAACCCTGTTAAAGTGGTAGTTTGATTATATAAAACCACGTGTGTTTGGTTGAACTGCTAAAAGCATATAAGCCTGTGAATTTGGTTGGCAAATTCAAAGTTAAGTTAATTATCTGCATTTAAGGAAATTGTTAAATCAGCTTAGAATTTATCTCTGGCAAGAAATCATTTTTTAAATGAATATAGAAAATGAACAACCATTAAATTATAATTACCAAACTGCTCAATGATTTGTGCTTAACATTTTTGAGCAACTTAAAGGAACTTCTAATAATTTAAGTGGCCTTGCAACAAGTTCGAATAATCATGAAGTGTACCTCCTCGGTAACAGTAATAAAAAACAAATGCTTTTGTCTTTGTATTGGATTGGAAATGAAGTGGCGTGCTGGAAGGATCGGTAGCACACCGGGGAAAACGCTTGTCTGCTTTCCGTCAGTCTTTACTTTCTAAGTTCAAATTCCACCTAGGTCGACTTTGCCATTTAGCATTTTGGGTTAAATAAAATAAGTACCATTTGAACACTGAGGTCGATGAATTCAGTTTACACATTGCCCCGAAATTACTAGCGGTGTGACAGGATTTGAAGTCAATCTTAGATGTGAAACCAGGCGACGAGCCGAAAGAATTGATAGTATACAAGAAAAAATACTAAGTGTCATCCAATGTGTCTGGTTCTGAGTTCAAAATCGGCTGAGGTCGCCTTTCTCTGTCATCCCTTCTTAGGCTGATGAAATAGTTATTTGTTGAGCACAGGAGTTGAAGTGATTGACTTCACCGCATGAAATGACTGGTATAATGCCGAAATTTGAGACCATAATTAGATATGAAATACCATCTTAAGTGTTTTTCTTTACAAGTTTATTTCTTCATTTAAATATTTCCTGTATCTTTTAGTCACAGGCGTTGCTGCTTCGTGGGGAACAAAATCGCTTTTCAACCACGAGGTTTCAGATTCATTCCCTGCGTGGCAGCTTAGGTTAGTGGTTTCTTCTATAGACCTGTGAGGGAATTCGATAAAAATAAACTGTACGGAAGCCCGTTCTAAATATGCATGTGTGCGTTTGTACCGTTGTGTTTGTGCATGTGTTTGTCCCTCCATTGCTTCAAAACTGGTGTTTCTTTACGAGGGCATAGCGTTTGAGCAGACCGATAGAATAAGTATTGAGGAGGAACAGAGCAACTAAAAACCACTTCGATCAGCCGTTCCAAAATGACCGCAGGCTAATGACTGACAGAAGAAAAACGTAAACATTTTAAAAAATATGTTTAATGATTATGAAACCCATCAAGGGGCGAGTTGGTTGAATCGTTTGCATGCCGGACAAAATACTTAGTGGCATTTAGTCGGTCTTCATATTTTTAGTTAACTTCCCCCCAGGTCGACATTGCCTCTTATTCTTTTAGGGTCAATCAAATAAGTACCAGTTGAATCATCCCCTCACACGAATTTGATGGAATTGTGGTCCTAGGGCCAAAATTGGAAATACTAATGAAAGCCAAAGGCGACGAGCCGTCAGAATTCTTTGTTAGAACGCAGGGCAAAAAGCTTGGTTTCATTTTGTCCACCTTTACGTTCTGAATTTAAATTTCACGAAGGTTAACTGTGACTTTAATCCTTTTGGGTCAATAAAATGATTATCAGTTCATCACTCTGATAGATATAATTGATTTAACCCTCACTTCTAATTGTGGACCTTGAGCCAATATTTCAACCCATATTACAAAATCCACAGCAAGGAGGGTGATCTCTCCCCTTCTACAGAGACTGGAAGATTTGAACGTGTCGCCGTAAATTAATTGTCGACCACAGCCGATAATTCATCAACCTATCGGGTATAGTTATATCTCGGACACACAACTTACTGAATATATTTCATTATTTTAATATCATACATTAATAAATATTGGCGTAGTATATAATTAATAAATGATCTCAATATTTGCATAAGTTTTCATTACTTTCGACATATTTTCCGAATGTCAACGTTTATGCCCTTCGAATATTTAATCATTGAGTACGTCATTGCGATAGAAAATATTTATTTATTGATTTTTCAAATTATATTCCTTGGTGAATATTTACTCGTGTACCAATGTCGTAAGAGATATTAAAAATTATATACGATTTATAACCATGTTTGTATAATAACGATGTCGCATTAAGCCTGCTTGGCTCTTTTCGAAATATTGCAACGATGAGGTAGCAGAGCAATTAACGGTATTTCACGAATTGGTTTTCTATCCCATCCAAAGCTGTAAATATTTTAGAGCCATCGAATTTGCACCACCAAACAAATAAATTGGGATAAGTACCAAATGAGGATTATTTCCTCTCAGGATGAAATCTATTTTCATTATTTACATTATTTACAGTTGACGGATATTTGTCCTCATCGTGTTTGTTGTTGACACAACGTTTCGGCTGTTATACCTTCCAGCCTTCATCAGGTGTCTTGGGAAATTTCGAACCAGGTTTCTCATTCCTAAGGTATTTGTCGATGTTATTATTATTAACCACTACGCCATATGCCCGTGGGCATATGACGTAGTGGTTAAGAGCGCGGGCTTCCAACCCCAAGTTTCCGAGTTTGATTCCAGGCAATGACTTGGATAATAATAATAATAATAATAATAATAATAATAATAATAATAATAATAATAATAACAACAACAACAACAACATCGAAAAATACCTTAGGAATGAGAACCCAGATACGAAATTTTCCCAAGACATCTGATGAAACATGGCGGGTGTATCAGCCGAAACGTTGAATATAAACAAGATAAGGACAAATATCCCTGAAATGCAAATAATGTAAATAACGTACGTAATTACACATCTCTTGAATATAGAACTCTGAAATCTATTTTATTTTCATATCAATGATATGCGTGATTGTGTGGTAGGAAGCTTGCTATCCTACCACATGATTCTGGGTCCAGTCCCAGTGCGTGACTCCGTAAACTTGTACTACAGCCTCGTCTCGGCCAAAGCTTTGTGAGTAGATTTGGTATACAGAAACTGAAGAAAGCCCGTCTTATGCGTCTGTGTGTTTGCGTGCGTGCATGTGAGCGTGTGTCTATGTGCGCATGTGTGTGTGCGAGTATGTCTGTGGTGTATCCCGCCACAGCTTGACAACAGGTGTTTGTGTATTTATGACTCCGTATCCTAGAGTTTCGGCAAAAGAGTCCCATAGGCTTAGTACGCCCCCCCACCCATAAAAAAGGAACATTAGGGTCGACCAATTTGACTAAAATTTCTCAAGGGGATGCTCCAGCATGGCCACAGTCTGATGACTGAAAAAAGCAAAAGATAAACGATATTCAAATAAATGAAGAATTTTTGGTTTTAGCAATATTTTATAATCAAATCTGGAAATGCTTAATTTATGTTCTCAAATGAGGCTGATGTGGCAGGAAATCCATACGTCAAATGAGTTCAACACTTAGGAACAGATTAACGGTCAACAAGTAACGGAATTTATACCCCAAAATTAGGGAAATTACTGTAAATAAACATTATCTAATTGGTAACATAACTCCATGGAACTTTCAATCGTGTCTCCCTGTTATACATTTCATCTGCTTGAAAGAGAGCTGTATTTGTCAGAATGCAGAAATAGGAGCTGTGAAAGTTGTCTGTTATTCTTGAAGTCAACACATTTAAGAAACATTTGATTGAATAAAACTGTATGTGATCATGAGAAATGTAAGAGGTCAGTTTAATTTCCTACAACTGTATAATGACGGATAGAGTAATGAAATAATTCTCTATATAATGAATTCTAACAATCTTTTGCAGAGATTTGCCTGGCACGATGCAAAAACGTGTCACCATACCTCTAGCATACTAACGAGAAACTGCTAACACTGAGACCGTATTTGAGATAAATATTATAATATCAATAATGTGAACGATAATATCTGGTGCGCCAGATGTTATGTCATACAATGGGATGTAGCTTCGATGCTTTTTTCTCGTTCAAACATTAGTGATATCGAAGAAGTCGTATATTGTTTCTGTAGAAATTCTCCAATTTCCTTAGCGTCGATGTAGAGCTTTGTATTATTATCAATCAGTGAAGTAAGTAATGGGTGAAGGAGTCGTCATGTCAGTGGGCACAGAGTATCATTATTCTCGCTCAATCAGCGAAGATATACAGAATATAATCTTGTCACTTAAATGCGGTAATTACTCAAATGTGTAGATGTCGTAGTTGATGGATATTTTTCTTTGTTTGTTTCGATTTCTAGGTGGTTTTTAACAACTGAGAAATTCGCTTCTTGAGTATGTATTCTTTGTGATCTCAGCATGTATTAGTATCAAGTATATACTTCCGGCTACTTGTTTCACGCCGAGAAATTCAAGTGAACGATCAATTGATAGCTATATGCAGCATGTTGTGATGGATTTTAATTGGATCTGCCATCTCTCAAAGCGTTCATATGATCACATATAGATATATGCACGCGCGCGTGTGTAGGTGAATATGGGCATATTCATATGTATATGTACGTGTGTGTCTGTGTGTGTGATTTTCTGTGTGAGAGTATGTGTGTATATTTAAAAAAAAAACACACAAATATCTTTATAAATATATGTGGCAATTACGAATCAAACAAAGAAACGATACATGAATCCATACATGTGAAAACATGCAACTTAATGGTCGTTGGAGTATATAGCTAAAGCACAACAATCGACATTTTCCTCATATTCAAATTGCTACATGTTCACTTCAGTTCAACTGAATAAATATTTATTTCGTTTGTTGCATCATCTTTTACATTGCAAACTGTAACAAACATTTTTTTTTTACTGACACAATGCCATTTTCCATGCTGTTTCTTTAACAAAGGTTTTCTCTTTATTCTGAACAGTTTATTTTATAATGAATGCATCGCATTATTCATGATTTAGGTTATGACACAACTTCACGTTCAATACATATCTCTTTCTGAAATATATAGAAACATTTTAGCCACTGAAAAAAAGCTTTTAAACTTTACAAGGCTTCTCATAATTTATACATTTATTTTGAATCATGTTGTGAAATGTACTGTCTTAAAATGTCATAAATATCTTAATTGCCATATACATGTCCTTCCCTGCCATATATCCTATTCCTTTCAAAATTTTGTAGAATTACCAAACATTACAATTATATTAACACATTTTATTCATGAATTTACAAGTTTTATGACATCAAATTACTTTCTATTTACGTATTAATTCCAGTACTGCGGCAGTAAATACTGTCTAACTTTATATAAAGTGCAATATTACTATCATATATTATTGACAAAAGCATTATTACATTCCTGAGCCCTTATTAATTAGAAAACTGGCCATACGATTTCCATGGATTATAATTCATGGAGAACTTAACAAACCCCCAACAGGACGCCGCTCTGTTCCAGGGTTCAACATCAGCAATTTAGAAGGGAGTAGAAAAGACGATTACCTCGATCGCAGGGCTTGACTGGCACTTCTTTTTATAAACCCACCCGAAATGGATGAAAAGAAAATTGCGCCTTGACGAAATTTGAACTCAGAATTAAGGATCTCGAAGAAATACTGTTATGCAATTTTGTTCTACACGCTAACGGTGCTTCCAGCTCGCCTCCTTCAAACACTAATGCATAATTTCCAAATTTGTGAGATATTGAGAGAATATATAAGTCAAGACATTTTGAAGCATTGTTTTCCGTGGGGAACACTGCTTTATATAATGCAACCACATTGTTCCTGATTCATTCCCACTTCATGGCACCCTTTGCAAGTGTCTTCTTTGAAGCAATGGACCGTCGAAACACTGTGAGTGGTTTTGACACGCAAACTGAAAGAAACCCGTCGTGTATATGATTGTGTGTGTTTGTGTTTATGTCCGTCACCAATTCTTGATGACATGCGCCAGTGTGTTTACGTCCATGTACCCTAACGATTCAGTGAAAGAGGTTTCCAAAATAAGTATCAGACTTTAGATTAAAAGGTAACCCATTCTACTAAAGATACAAGGACATAATTTCGGGTGAAACGGATTAGTCGATTACATCGATCCTAGTATTTCGCTGGTATTGAATTTATTGACCCCGAAAGGATGAAAAGTAAAGTCGATCTCGGCGGAATTTGAACTCCGAACGTAGCGACAGGTGAAATGCCGCCAAGTAATTCGTCCAGCGCGCTTCTGATTCTGCCAGCTCTCTGCCTTTAACCTTAAAAAGATAATGACTGTGATCAATGCATTCAATTAAAATGTCTTCAAAGATTTGCCGTAGAACGGCCGCAGTCTAATGACTACAGCATGTTAAAGTGGAAGATAAAGGATATTTCAAGTGCATGACATTTGTTTTCAATGTGCATCTGCTATAAATTAACGGATATTGTGACCAATATCTGCTAATGAATTCTATAATTCGTCAATTAAATTTTACTAAGTCACTCAGACAAAAAAAAAAAAAAAAAAAAACTAGCAAACTGCTGAAATTATTAATTTGATATTCAATTTTTAGTGACACTATCAGAATTAGTTTTCTTTTAAAACATTTGAATTCCTTTGAACAGGGTTTGGTTAGTTTCTTTTATTTTCTTCATTCTAGAAACGATATTCAATTAAAATGACATGTTTCATTCAACTCTCACACTTCCAAGAAAAAATAACGATATTTTGCTTCGTTATTAATATTATTGAGTATCTTACAGACCAGACAGTTTTCACATTTTACAAGGACTATCGTGCTTAAAAATTACTTTCTTCTTGTCGCTATATCTATCAGCTAATATGTTCAGCTTGTACTATAATTATCATTAATGCTGGTCATATTCAAGCATGAAAGTCAAATACAGTTACTACTACTACTACTACTACTACTACTACTACTACTACTACTACTACTACTACTACTACTACTAATAATAATAATAATAATAATAATAAGAAGAAGAAGAAGAAGAAGAAGAAGAAGAAGAAGAAGAAGAAGAAGAAGAAGAAGAAGAAGAAGAAGAAGAAAATTGATATAGTGTTAATTGAGAAAAAAAGCAAACTATGATGGATCATAGATATAGTATGCCCAGCTGACAACAAGGTATGCGATAACGAAGAATGAAAAGTACTGCCAATAACTGTCGGAGACCTACCTGGGAACTGTGAATGTAAATCTTGAGAACTACATGGAACAAATAGGGGCTGCAATAATATCTTGAGAAGTACATGGAACAAATAGAGACTACAATAAGCGTGAAGCACTTGCAGAAACAGAGCTGCTTCGAACTGCTCGAATACCCCGGGTGTTTCGTTCAACATCCTTAAACAACCCTAATTCAAAGATTAGCAGGAAGACTACTCGACCTGAAGAAAATTGTGACTGTGCCCCACCTGCTAGGTCATACTTAATTTATCTCGATATGAGATCACCGTGTCACGTCCTTATGATTGTGATGCATGTGCTTGGTGTACCCTTATCTGACGGGTAGTCATTATGGGTATACTGGGCTTCGAATGTTTTATCCCATTATCACTTTGATGACATGCACTGCTCTCACACTCAAAAATATTGTCAATAAAAAGAACAAAAACAACCCTTTCTACTATAGGCGCAAGGCCTAAAATTTGGGGGAGGGGATGAGACGATTACGCCAACGCCAGTGTGTAAATTGTACTTAATTTATAAAAGGCAAAGTCGAACACGGCGGCATATAACCTGAGGCACTGAAGACAGATGAAATACCGCTAAGCGTTTTGCCCGGCATGCTAACGTTTCTTATTTCTTTGCTGCCCACAAGGGGCTACACTTAGAGGAGGAAAACAAAGACAGACAAATGAATTAAGTCGTTTACATCGATCACAGTGCGTAACTGGTGCTTATTTAATAGACCCCGAAAGGATGAGAGGCAAAGTCGACATCGGCGGAATTTGAACTCAGAACGTAGTGGCAGACGAAATACTGCTAAGCATTTCGCCCGGCGTGCTAACGCTTCTTCCAGCTCACCGCCTTATCAACCATAATATTATAACTCATCTTGCGTTATTTTAACGTAAGTATTATCCATACGAAATCGAATCAGTTTCGCGTTATAACTATGTTGCTAACAAGAATTAGACGTGTAGTGTGAGGTGCTGACACAGTCGGTGAGAATTCAAACCCTACATATGGGGATTCGTATGAAATTTAGGAACAGAAATAACATAATAATAAAATAAGATGAAATGAAAAGAAAAAAAATCACAACAGAAGACAGAGAATGATTATAACTAGAAGACGAGCAAGATGCTAAAACAAGAAAGAGAATAAAGAGAAACAAAATATTCACATTAGAAAAAGTAGAGTAGAAGCAATAAGGGATAAAGGAAACGTGTGTGGAAATAATAATAATAATAATAATAATAATAATAATAATAATAATAATAATAATAATAATAATAATAATAATAATAATAATAATAATAATAATAATGATAGTAATAATAATAATAATAATAATAATAATAATAATAATAATAATAATAATAATAATAATAATAATAATAGGGATAACAGTTTCATTAGATTTAAAGTAATCATTAAATCATAT
Source organism: Octopus bimaculoides (assembly GCF_046866305.1). NCBI lineage: Eukaryota > Metazoa > Mollusca > Cephalopoda > Octopoda > Octopodidae > Octopus > Octopus bimaculoides. Next base: position 38,350,140 of record NC_142932.1, read on the forward strand.
GGAATTATTCAAAGATGACACTGGCTACCGTTTTTATGACTCCAATATTTTCAAAATTATAGCGTTTCACCCTGTTATTTTAGGAAACTATAATTTCTTTCGATAATTATTTAGCACGGAATATTTGTTAGTCTTTTTTCTTCATTTTTTTTTGTTCTTGTCTTGTTTTTGTTTGGTTACCGTTTGCTCTATGATCATGTGAGGAATATAAAATATCCAAGTCAATAACAGATTTTTACATGTAAAAATAAGGAGAAAATTTTATGCAAATAATTTCTTCTTGATCGCGTTTAAAATGAGAACATCCAGGAATTAAAATACTCTAATAATATCACATATTATTCACAAAAATATATAAACTAGAGATATTATCAAGCGAAAAATATCCGATTACAAAATATGCAACAGGTTAATTATAGATATTTATGTACGTTGATAATTTATGCTATATTTAATCCATGTTGCCTTTGCATATTTTTACTAGAATTCACATTTTCCCTCTAAAACAGATCACGTCTCCATTTTCAGCAAAGATCAATATTTGGAATACGAGCAAAGCAATGGGATTTCGTATTCCTATTCATCCTGACAATTTTGCAATGACCCGCGTATAATCATGGAATCTTGCTACCTATAACTAAGACACATTTCTTTTTTTTAAAGATCAACACTTATTGGCAAATTTTAATACTAGTGGGTATAGAAAATAATTTAGTGTTGTGATATTTCTTGAGAAGTATATCATGCAGGTATTCATTTTATAACTCAGAAAATATCTCTCATGTTTTTCCTGGATGTGCTTTGCTATAAATATGCAGTTCATTCGGGAATTTTTATAACGAAGTAAATAATATAAATATAAACGTAGATAAGATCGAGTTAAGCATATTCATATAAAATGCTGAGTGGAAGTTACACGAAACTATAAAGCATTTATTTGCATATATTTCAATATATCGATATGCAAGATTCTTCTATTTTCTTTGTGCTGATATAGACTGAGTAACATAATGATATTTGAATATACGTGCGTTACGCGCATGTGCACACACCGATGTATAAACACACACACACACATAGAGATAAACTCCTTAGATGAATATAAACTTGGTTTTATTACAATGAAACATAAAAAAAACATATATCATGTAAATATATGTGCGTAGGTGTATATGTACGTGCGTACGTATGTATGTATGTATGTATGTATGTATAAACAAACATATCTAGTGTGTCCACCAAAAATATATACTTACATAAACACCTCATTACTCTCTCAATTTCAAGTTTTAAAAATTTAACCCACTACAAATAAGGAACGGAGCCATATGAATCTTTCAAGTAAGGTAACTTATTTTATATTTCTACTGAAAGTCTGAAAGGTCACTCGAAATTAATAGGTATTTCAGAAAGGAGTTTCACACACATCAACCCAGGCTACCCATTAACATTGCAATTAGATATACGTTTGAACGAAACGGGATAGTTGGGAATGTCTATAATACATATTAAAATTAAAATAAAATGCCCGTATTGACTGGTTCCAGGAAAGAAGAAAAGTTACTACAATTATATTGCCAGAGTTCAAAAAATCTGGGTAGCAAATGAGTCGATCACATTTTGATGACGTCGTTGAAAATCTTCCATTCAAAGAACAGTCCATAATCTCACTGACGATAATCCAATGATTTATTTATATCACAATATGACATTAAATACTGAATATAATATAACATAGTATTATATAACATAAAGAGTTACAAAAACCATAAAAGTCCAACAAATTGTTTCGACTTATATATATTTGTTCTGATATACGTAATAACAATTCCCTCGTGTGTGTGTATGTGCGTGTGTATGTTTGTGTGCCTGTGTTTGTTCCCACCCATCGATGTTGGAGGGTTTACGTCCCCGTAAATTAGCGATTCGGCAATAGAGACCGATAGAATATGTACTAGGCTTACAAAGAATAAATCCTGTTGTTGATGAGTTCGACTAAAGGTGGTGCTCCAGCATGGCCGCATTCAAATGAATGAACCGTATAAAACAATAAAAGATTATTGATATATAAAAACAAAAAATAAGAAAAAGCAATAAAACATTTTCTTAGGGATAGATATGAAAAGCGAAAAGAAATATTCTGTACACGATCACATCTTATGAGTCATCCAAACGGATGAGATGAAACCGAAACGAACGTGATGAAAGCGTTAATAAATAATTATAAAAATCCTACCGCTTTTTTTCGTCATATATAAAATCTGTACAAAGGATATACGATGGGATACTTTCAGTTTCCGTCTACCAAATCCACTCACAATGCTTTGTTCGTCCCGAGGCTATAGTAGAAGTTAATTGCCCAAGGTGGCACGCAGTGGGACTGAACTCAAAACCATGTTGTTGGTAATCAAGCCACCTATCACACAGCCACTCCTAGGTATGTATCTATACATACATAGGTGTGTGTGTGTATGTGTGAGAGAGAGAGAGAGAGAGTGTGTGTGTGTGTGTGTGCGTGTGTGTGTGTGTGAGGTATATATGGAGTGTCCCAAACGTGAGGTTGTATATGAACGAACATATATGAAATACCGTCTGGCATCATGAAAACAAACATAGCAGTAAAAATATAGACAATATACACGACATTAATTTCTTTACAAGTGTAGTCAGTAAACGATATTAATGTGTTGCGTTGTTCTACTGTTAGTCTTTACTAGAATGTATTTTAAGTGTTGCACTTGGAATATAATTATTTTATATGTCTAAAAATCGTAAAGTGTTAGTTTTTGCTCGTCTGTTTCTAATTTATTTATATATTTATTGTGTGTTTGTGTGCTTCGTTCTGTTGACCTTTCCGCCAGTAACCATTTTCGTAGTTTCTCAGAATATACTGAATCTTAAATGTCCTCATATTATATTATGATTCGTTGGATGTTCGGTAGTTCCATGTTTTACAGGTATTTCTTCTATGAAAATAATTAAGTCAAGTATTATGCTATCCCCCAAAAAGTTTACGAATTGCTTAAGAATCTACTTTCTGTTTTGATTTTCATCTATCGCGTAAAAGAAAGAAAATAGTTATTCCTTCTTTACTTCATAATAAGTATAACACTCTAGTTAATGATTTGTCTTCATAAATGATATTTTATTGAGAGACATCATCGGATTTTTGTGGTTTTCGACACAGTTCACAATTTTGTTTAAATTGTTTTTACATTTTATATAAGGATTATGTATTGTATACTAATTATGAAAATGAAATTAATTTTCTCTATAAATCCATAATTAAAAAGTTAAGAGCATTTAAAATTTGAAACATTTGGGCATTTTAGCTAATCAGAAGCGAATATTTCACATGTCCCCGTGGGGAAAATTGCTATTTCCAAAGTAGCCAAAGCAAAGAAGCACCACGTGTTGCATAGCTCATTGCGAAGAACTGTTTCCAAAGTAACCAAAGATGCTGTGCATGCGCACAAGGAAGAGAAGGAGTTTAATGTTTTGAAATGCTGATGCCCCACCACCCTTATGATGGAAGAGGCAGCGAACGTGCTGTTTTCTGATTGGTTGAAATTTTGAAAATTTTCTAAATTGGAATATCGGTAATATTTTTGCAAAATTTTTCCAGAAAAAATGAATAACAAATTCAGATTCTGCGTCAAAAACTACATCTGTATGATACATTAAAATAATTTTAAAGATAATTGTAAACAGTGACGAAAGCATTAAGATCCCCATCATCATTACAAAAGATGTTGCTCACCTCATATATGGATATTATGTATGCCATGCAAATACTTCTGTATGTCACCACATCTTCCTCACTAGTCATGTATATTAAGGCACAAAGTGCACAAAATGTTGACGCCAAAATCCTTTTACATGGCATCAGCTGTACAAGTTTCTTCACAGCAAAATATTCCTAAAAATACCCAAGGCACACAACGGCTAAAATCTCAGTTTTCATTACTTGAGAATACCTTCATTAACATAGTTTTTGATAGTAGTAATTAACATTATCAGTAACAAAAGCATTGAAATCGTTGTTAATATTATGTCCAACTAAGGCGGCGAGTTGGCAGAATCGTTACCACGCCGAGCGAAATGCCTAGTGGTATTTCGTCTGCTGTTACGTTCTGAGTTCAAATTCCGCCGAGGTCTACTTTGCCTTTCATCCGTTCGGGATCGATTAAATAAGTACCAGTTACGCACTGGGATCGATTAATCCAATATAATAGGATCGGATTAATCAACGTAATCCCTTTGTCTGTCCTTGTTTAGCCCCTTGTGGGCAATAAATAACTAATTATTATGACCAAACTTGATGTCGTTGAGCTGGCAGAATCGTTAGCACACCGGGAAAAAATGTATAGCGAAATTTCAAAAGTACTTAGGCTCTCAGTTCAAATAACGGTGAGGTTAATTTTGCCTTTCATCTGATTACCATCAGATAAGTACCAGTGGTGCACTGGGGGATGTCGATGTAATTGACTGACGAAGATGCTCGATTTGTAGCAGAATTTAAAACCATTATTATTCATGTGGTATTCTCACAGCACGTCTTTTAAGGCAAGTGGTATCCAACATAGCCCCATTCTTGTGATGTAATGAGAGTGAGTTTGACTGGCAGACGTTATGTGGAACCAGGGCCGGATTAAGACTCATCGAGGCCCTGAGGACTTAAACGATTTTGGTGACCCCATAAAAGATTATGTAATTCAAAACATAAACAATAACAAACCATAAACTAAATTCTTATTTTTCACAACGGAACAAATCAGTACGAGGGAAAATAATGTTTATTTTTGTTTACTTCCACTTTATTTATATTTGAAAAGTTTCCTCTTCCTTTTTTGAATTGCAAAGTCTTTGTTGAAGTCCTTGAAATCAATCTTAGGTAATACATCTGCATCTATACTTAGTAGGGATAAAAGCATCCCGAATATTATTTTAGCAAGTTTAAAGTAGTTTCATTTGTGTTGTAAACCATTTTCCATTTCTGTGGTGACCCCCGCTCCTTCCTTTGATGCCCTAAGCATTTGCTTATTTTGCTTAATATTTAATCCAGTGCTGTATGGAACATGTCGTCTGTGTGTGTGGATCCTTCAACCGCGAGAAAGCGACGCTGGTTTGTGATCATGTAAGCGAAACTATTACATTATATAACAGATGAACGGTGATAGTATCATAACAAATCTATTAGTCTTAACTTATCAAATAAAAAACATGACTGTGGTGTATATTCTGTATTTAGTCATATACGCTGAACTTTTATGCACAATAATTTTTAGGTGCCCTGTAAAATAAATGTCAATGGCTATCCTTCATTTAAATTCGGTTTATTTATTGATAACGGTAAGATCCATGCGCCAGGCTTCTGATATAGAATTAGTGTTTTAAGATTTTTAATTTACCAATTAAAATTGCATAATAATCTGTAAGGCACGTCATTATATGTATATAATATATAATTAATTGTATACACACTTTTGTGTACGTAGTCAATGTTGCGTGTGTCTGTGAGTAAATGTATGATATCCGGAATAGCGTACCGAATTAAATTTAATGATGGCAACGTTGTTTATTCTCAGATTATCACTGACTGGTTAAACGCACTTATTCGTTTAAATCACTAGTTAGGCTTAGCAAATCTAGTGATCCCAATTTAATAACACCTTCCGTAATTATGCGTTTATCGAATGTTCTACTTTTGTACGGGTTTAATGTGTGCTCCCTGTCGCTGCCATTTTTACGCATACACTCTATTTGAAAGTAGCTTGGAATTTGATGACGAAATGTGTGTAGTTCAACAAAGAATGCAGGCGTTCATTGCAATACGGTTTAATAATATGTTTATATATTTTGTCGACTTTGCGTTGTTTTGTCATTTTTGTTTTTCCAACAAGGAATGAAAAATACAAAGTTTACTCAACATGTGAGTGTTAATTTTGCTATAACATTCGATGTAAATGCTGTCTTAATTGCCAAGAAAATGTGATACACGCTTGGCAAAATGGTCCTTCGATTCAATAATATCGAATGCCTTCAACAGCTATCCGCTGGTGATAGCATGCTCGCAACATATCATGAGGCAACGACTAGTGTGAGGAGATAATTTCAGTTTGCTGTCTTGGAAAAAAGAGTAACAAAAAATGCTTTTTAAATACAGTAATCCTTCGACCATTGCAGGCGTTACGTTCTAAAACTCCGCACGAAATGTGAAAATCCGTGAACAGTACTGTAGTGTATATATATATATATTTTTTTTTTTTGATGCAAAAAAACACTGAGGAGGAATCGATGGAAGTTTAAATAATAAAAAAATTACGTCGTATGTAAATAAACATAAGTGTATTTTGGAAGCTTTGAAAATGTATTATTTCTGTGGTGACCCCCGCTCCTTCCTTTGATGCCCTAAGCATTTGCTTATTTTGCTTAATATTTAATCCAGTGCTGTATGGAACATGTCGTCTGTGTGTGTGGATCCTTCAACCGCGAGAAAGCGACGCTGGTTTGTGATCATGTAAGCGAAACTATTACATTTTATAACAGATGAACGGTGAAAGTATCATAACAAATCTATTAGTCTTAACTTATCAAATAAAAAACATGACTGTGGTGTATATTCTGTATTTAGGAAGATATATTTTTCAACGCATACATATTGATAGAACAATATATATAGGATACAATACTCACAGCAACGAAGAATATCAGAGAATTCGAATCAAACTACTTTGATCCATACATATATCTCCCAATGAATTTGTTGAATGCCATTCTTTCGTTTGTCCACTCTACAATTTTAATATCACAGATCCCTATGGATCACATAGGTTGTAATCCTTTGAAACATATGTAGGAATAAAGTATGCAATTATAACATGCGTTTTTCTCCATTCCTTGAATGTATATATATATATATATATATATATATATATATATATATATATAGTTTATTAATAAATCTAAAAATATATCACAAAAACTGCTACCCAGAGTTTAACGTTCCCTTCGTCGGACAGTTTTGGTTTTTCAAGCAAAACCGATGAACGCGTTATTGAAATTCTGATACACAATTTTTGTGATGCTTTTCCAGCTTTATTATTAAAGCGTATTTCTCTAACTGCGCTATTCAAGAACTATATTTCCAACTTGTTTCACATTTATGTGCTTACTCTGGTATAGATATAAATATACGTGGGTATGTATGTGTGTATGTGTGTTTGTGTGTGTGTGTATACAGGCCACGCAGGATATTTCTCGTTTATATTACGCAAAAGTGAGAATAACACTGTCATCTGATTTTAACACATATATTTTCCAAAATTACATAAAACCATCATGAAATACCAAAGAGTAAATATGTTCAATAGAATGACCATTGGTTTCAACCACAGACTCCAGACGACTTCGGATCCTCCTCAACACTTCTACACGCGCCGCTCTTTGTTTTATTTCATGAATGTTGCCATACTTCTTGCCTTCAGTTCATATTTGGTGTTACAAGGGGTTTTGTTGATCTCTCGCTCAATTGTGCCCCATACATTATAATCAATGGGATGGCAGCTTTAGGAGTTAGGTAGTCAGATGTTAGTGGGGGAGTGATCAAAGATATTAACAGAAAGCCATGACTGGGTTCTCCTAATTGTGTGGCATGGTGCAGAGACCTATTTCCAGATATAGGGTCTTCCGGCAGCCATCTTCTTGACCAAAGCAGCATTACCAACTCCAGACAATCTATGTAGGCATTCGAGTTGAGTATAAGGCCGTGTGGGAACATAAATGGAGACATAACGTTTCCCTCAATAGTAATCACTCCAAACTCCATAATGTTGACTGAATTTCTGATTTTTATCACTCTCGGTACCTGTCCTCAGATTACACTGTCCTTAAATGTTCGTATTGGATCTTCCAGTGCGAATGCCATGCAGTACAGCAATTCGTCTCCACATTTCTGGCACAGTGAATTGCATCATGTTGCTCTTTCACAGACAGTGGCCAACAGGCCCTATTGTACTGTGTATTCGGCGAAATCAAAAGTAAACAATGCGCATGCCCAAAATAAAAATTATAAAATGTCGACAATAACCCATCGCACTCTGTATGTATATGTATGCATGTATGTATCTGTGTATATATATATATATATATATATATATATATATATATATATATATATATATATATATATATATATATATATATATATATATATATACATACACACATAGACACACATACTTTTACACACAGGCACCCATATACACACATAGATTTACACACACACACACATATGCATACATATATATATATATATATATATTTGTGTTATTGTATCTCTCTGTATAGAAGTATGTTTGTGTGTACACTAAATTTTTATTTCCTTATATATATCATTCTACACCATTTACATTTTCACGTTCCTATTATTATTATTATTATTATTATTATTATTATTATTATTATTATTACTATTTTTATTATTATTGTTATCATCAGTATTATTATTATTCTTTGCTTACAGCTATAGAAGCTAGTACAAGTCCTCATATTATTAAAATTGATTTTTGCTCTCCTGCTTTTTTTTTTATGTTAAAATAATAGCAACTTTTGATGTTAGATGCTGAAATTAATAAACGTTGGTGTAGTTTCCTTTCGGAAATTATATACTTTAAACAGGCAAAATTTGTTAGGCGTTATTTGTAAAATATTCACTCACACCGACCTCTCTCACGCTACCTCTCTCTCCCTCAATCTATCTGTCTATCTATATATATATATATATATATATATATATATATATATATATATATATATATATATATATATATATATATATATATATCTGTCTGTATGTCGGCCTGCATGTCTGTCTGTATGTATGTATGTCTGTTCGTCTGTCTGTCTGTCTATCTATCTATCTATCAATCTATCTATCTATCTATCTATCTATCTATCTATCTATCTTTCTGTCTATCTAACTGTCTATCTATTTATGTGTCTACTTATATGTGTTTCTTTTTCATATACCTGTATACATACATATATTGCATACATACATACATACATATATATATATATATATATATATATATATATATATATATATATATATATATATATATACGTATTTTATACATGCAAATACATGTGGGGGGGGGTGTATGTGTGTCTGTCTGTGTGTTTTATTTCTAGTGACAATCTATGTTGCTCTATATTTTGCTTTGCGTTTTTCAGCCTGTAGTTATTGATAAATTATATACGTGTATTCTTGCCATGCTTTTTTATCATAAATATCTCTCGTGTGACGTCGTTGGTTTTAAATGTATTTATAAAACTGATAAAATGAACGATATATTCCTACAAATACGTTATTCTACGCCATGTTATTTGTGGTGTTTATTCAAGTTTTTCAATTATTTCAACAATATTTGTCTCCCATGAGATTCTATGTATTTAGACCTTTGTATATACAATGTTGATGAAATGTTGAATAATTATAATGTTAATCCATACACAACATTAGCAATGTAATTAAAGATTTATCTCTGAACTTAGATATGATTTTTTTTTTTTTTCGAAGTCTTCTTAGTGAGTGATACATAGAAAACCCGAATGTGTCCCGCAAATTTAGCGAAATAAATTATTACATTGTATTGTCATATCAAACATCATATTTAACAAACTAAGTTACTGTCACATATATTTTGTTTTTTTAAAAAGCGTTTTTGTTCACCCTTCTCATGCAGATTAACCTCCTTTGCTGACTGTTCTGTTTTCCGTTCACAAAATTATGCTCGAAATAAACGTATGATAAGATTTATTTTGTAAATTACATTATTTTTTATATCATTACATTATTTTAGACATGGGCGCAGGAGTGGCTGAGTAGTAAGTAACTCGCTTACAAACCAAATGGTTCTGGGTTCAGTTCCACTGCCTGGCACCTTCAGCTAGTGTCTTCTATTAAAGCAGCGTGCCGACCATAGGCTTCTGAGTAGATTTAGTAGACAGAGATTGACAGAAGCCCGTCGTACATTTGTTTGCTTATGGGGGGTGCTTGTGTGTCTGTGTTTGTCTCCCTCCACCATCGCTTGACAACCGATGCTGGTGTGAGTACGTCCACGTAACTTAGCGGTTCGGCAAAATTGACCGTTAGAATAAGAACTAGACTTGCAAAAGAATAAGTCCTGGTGGTCGATGTGCTTGACTAAAGCCGGTGCTACAGGATGGCCGATATCAGATGACTGAAACGAGTAAAATAATGAAAGAAAAAAAACGAACAATGATTTGCGTGCATATACTTTCTCTGACTCATCAATTTCTTTTCGCTACTGATTGTATTTCTACGCCTGGTCGTAGTGATTATTGCCAACCATGACAGACCTCTAAAATGTCGCCTAAAAGTTGCAAAGATGAACAGGCAACATAGTACACGTAACACAAGTATGTAAGACGAAAATCCAGAGACGCCACGCAATGATATGAAGTGACTATAATTAATATTTCAGCTGTAGTGGAAGTCGTTCCTTAATTGTTAGAATCATTCAAATTCATATTCATAACACTCCAAAAATTGAAAATACAAAGCAGCTGCAAAGTTTAATGACTATCACATCTATATTTCATTAAAGAAATAAGACTTTCCTCTGCATAAGCACTGTACGTAGCATAAAGTTTATGGTGAACATATGGTTCACTAGGTCTTCCTGATATTCAACATTTTGCTTCAGATATTTTGGGGTTTTCATACTTCGGTAGGATAATAAATAAAGTAGAATGATGAGGACAAATGTAAGAATTAGTGTTAGTGTGAAATAAGCAGAAATCTTCAGAATTTAAATCCCCTTGAAGTTATCATCTTTATAGAAAATAAAGCATTTCAATCTAAATATATAAAGAAGCTGAAAACGATGTGATGTCTCCTGCATTCGGTCCAGGAAAATTGTACATTATACGGAATAAACGTTCATACCAAGAAGACAAACATTGCATAAACTATAATGTAATAATACTTTAGTTTTAAACTAGACAGTGTTTGTTAAATTTTGTATTGGATATAGAACATTTATAGAAGCGATGGACGGAAATGAATGAATCACAGACGCTAAATTAATACTATTTGCTTAAGAAAGATATTGTGAATAATGGTTCAGTAGATAAATAATTTGATATCATTCGGTATCTACCTATTTTTAGTTCATGAACAATAGACTATATTAAATTGACTCTTAACTATAAACTTCATAGATGTATTAGAAACTCGTTGTAATCATTGCAATATTTACAGATTTCCTCTGATTAAATCTCAATACTGATAGGAAATTCCAGCGTAGATTAGACCAATTTAGAAAGTCATTTATTTAACAACTGTCTAGAAACAATTCTAATCGAATTACTGTTTGGTATTGTTCGTGCGACCAGTATTATCTTATTGTTATACGCAACTAGATATCAAGTCGTTAAACAATTATATTTGGATACACTCGTCTACTTCATAAATATATCCTAATTGTCTGATTCATCAGGAAGTCTGTGAAATATGTTGGATACCTTCAAACATAGTAAACATACATTCTCCATGATATAGAAGACACGCTGTACTTTAATTTCAAATTCTTATTTGTGGAAATACAGATACACGTATAGCGTTAGTGATATGTAAACAATGCCAACGATCATGCTATCCACCGTCTACTTTTCCGTGTCGTGAACCATTTATAAACTTCTTTATAAGCCATTTATAAACTTCTTTCCGTATATCACATCGATACGAAAGTGAAGGTGTTTTGACTCTCATATGTCCTACTTCATGAAGATACACTAAAATGAAGAGATGCGTAGCGGCGTAGCGTCGGAGTTTATATATGTATCTATTTAAATGCGCAGATATCTATGTTATGAGATGTCCACAGAGGCAGGGAGAAAGAGGAAAAGAGAGAGGGAAAAGAGAAATTAAGAGGGAAATTGAAAGAAAGAAAGAAGTCTCTAATCAAAAGTGACGCTTCTGCAATGTCTTTGACGAGAATGCAATGCGAAAACACGGATTATGTCAGTTGGTAGCAAGCAGTAATGTAGTTTTTCTTTTGTTGTTGTTGTTCAGTAGTTGTTGTGCAATGGGAGATAATCATGAAGAGATTGCTTCACTTGTTGTTGGGCAATACAAAAGTTACAAATTATCATGAGATTAACGCGTTGGCTTATAAATACTGCTGGAATATTATTAGATGATACGTTATAATAAGATCGACTACAATACAATGGAATCATAATTCGGTTTCACATTACTTGGGAGTAGATAAGTCAATTAAATCGATCCCGGTGTTCAGCTGGTACGTATTTTATCAACTCTGAAAGGATGGAAAACATAATAGATCCCGGTGACATTTGAATTGCGAATCTCAAGTGTGAAGAAATGGCGCTAAGCATTCTGTACGACGGCATAACGATTCGACCGGCTCACCGCCATAACGGAACCAACATTTTTGAATACGCTTTATAAAACTTGTATAGAGGTTAACATAACGAAAAATATCTGAGGAATGAGAACCCATGTTCGAAATTTCCACCAAGACACCTGATGAAGGCTAGAGTGTATATCAGCCGAAACGTTGTGTTAACAAGAAACAAGATGCGGACACATATCCGTTAAATGTAAATAATGTACATAATTCATCATCTCTTAAATATAGAACTGAAATAGACATTATATTAATTAATCATCACTCGTGAAGAAAAGGAGTCATGTAAGCAGTTCTGTTTGCATTTGTGTACTGTGTGCCCCTCCTAGAGCGCACGCACGTCTGTGTGGGTATGTGTGAATGTTTGGCAACATGTATATGTGTATCAACAATTATATTTCTCTTGTATTTTGTGGCTCATTCTCGTTACTTATTATTCGATGGTGTATTAATTTTCTGCACAAAGTTGCAATAGAACAAAAAATGGTTTATTAAATATTAAGTAAGAGGAACCGAAAGAAATCAAATATGAATATAGTTGGCCTTATGCGTAGAAGTAGAGGTGAAAAAACATGAATATTTCATGTATCGAGAGTATAATATGAAACCATTTTGTGTGCATAAAACGCAAAAATTAAATTAGAAAACAACGATACAATTTAAACCACAATTAGAGATATAATTAGGACATGCACACAACGTCAAGCATTGTCAAATACAATAAATTGAAAGAAATAAAGAAGGGCATACAGGAAGGAAGGAAGGAAGGAAGGAAGGAAGGAAGGAAGGAAGGAAGGAAGGAAGGAAAGCAAGAAGGGAGAAAAGGTGGAAGGAAGGAAATAAGTTGACAGAAAATACACCTGATTTAAGAAAGCTGTCCAAATTGAGCTTTAAGTCATAAAAGCATATATGATGATCAAAAGTTAACTGCGCTGACAACCAGAATAGTTTGTGTGTATGAACAAATAGCTGGACCGAAAATAGAAATCAAACTAAAAACTACCGAAGCTAATTGTAAATATTTGTTTCTTGAGATAGTATCATTTACAAACAGTCTTTTATTATCATAACGTTATCTGGTCCCATTCCCGGTGAAAACAAGCTCACCTTATTAACTTTCTCATATTACATACATGTGACATTCGTGATATTCGTTAGATTTGCCTGGGGTTACGTGTCCGACAAATTACTATTTTAAGCGGATCTTTGAGGTTATCGCCACTGCATGTCGAAATTTGTAAACTCAGAACATAAAGACAGATATTTGTCCTCATCTTGTTTGTTGTTAACACAACGTTTCGACTGATACACCCTCCAGCCTTCACCAGGTGTTTTGGGAAAATTTCGGACCTGGATTCTCATTCCGAAAGTATTTTTCGATGTTGTTGTTGTTGTTATTATTATTATTATTATTATTATTATTATTATTATTATTATTATTATTATTATTATTATTATTATCACTTTCATCATTTGCTTATCTATCTTCTATCTGCATGTGGATCGTGTGTAGGTTTGTGTGTGTTTTTTGTAGAATGAATCTTCCTGTAGCCCTTTGCATTGCAACGGATCAATGCTATCCCCGCTTTCAATACGCGAGCATGTTCAATATGCGGTCGTTTCGCGAATGGAGCTAAGAGAAAGACGTGCTTGCGAGAATATGGAAATGACAAGTTTATCTGGGCCGGACGTGTCACAATGTTCACAGACAACTGGCCTGACATCGTGCAATTGCCGGATGGCATTCAAGTGATCGGAAAAAAATTTCTTGGAAAGCCTCCATGATGATAGGAATACGACTTAGTCGAACAATTTCCATCAACAGGAAAAAGAATGACGAACAGTTTAGTCAAGAAAGAATTGGAAGCGCCTCGTGACAAGTGGTGTAAAACAACTTCCGATAGTCTTTTCGACACACACACACACACACACATGGGCACACACACTCACACACACACACGCTCTTACTCACTCACATACATACACTCACATGTATATGTATTCAGACATAGTACTGCTCTGCATAATGTTTGCTATCTCTATTCGGTAGACAGCAATTAGTTATGAAGATCAAACTTCGTAAACCTGTACACAAACTTCTAATTTGGTTTGACATTTGGCAGCTTTGCCTATACCAACTCAGAGAAATATCGTAACGTCAGTAGACAACTTCATGTTAACTATCACATTTAATTGCGTGTATCTGTTAGCTGTCCCAATTGTAACAACATTTGGATGTTTCGATATTAACGCATCGGTATCGCACACGTTACTCCTAAGTATTGTCAACATGATCTTGTAATTTCAAATATGAAAAACGAAGGGAATTAAGCATAAATGGACAACGCATGTAGTTTGTACAATTGTGTTTATTCTCTTATTCGGGTATTCTTTTACTTGCTTCAGGCATTCGAAGTGCGGCCATGCCGGAGCACCTCGCTTAGTTGAAGAAATCGACTCCAGGATTTATTCTTTGTAAGCCTAGTACTTATTTATCAGTCTCTTTTGCCGAACCGCTAAGTTACGAGGATATAACCACACCGACGTCGTTTGTGAAGTGATGGTGAGGGGGACAAACGCAATCACACAAACACGACACACACACAGAAACACACATCCTTCTTTCATATATATTTTCACTAGTGCGGTAACTAGAATCTTTACTTTGTTATATATATATATATATATATATATATATATATATATATATATATATATATATATATATATATATATATATATATATATATATATATATATATATATATATATATATATATATATATATATATATATATATATATATATATATATATATATATATATATATATATATATATATATATATATATATATATATATATATATATATATATATATATATATATATATATATATATATATATATATATATATATATATATATATATATATATATATATATATATATATATATATATATATATATATATATATATATATATATATATATATATATATATATATATATATATATATATATATATGTATATATATATATATATGTATATATATATATATATATATATATATATATATATATATATATATATAAATTTTGTTCATTTCTACATATATTCATATTTGCGTGTGTGTGCTTTTGTATATATATATAAACAAACAAATAAATAAACACATTTATATACATATGCACTCACTTATACATACATTTATTATCACTAGACTGTTACTCAATGTTTCACGTTCCCGTCCTTCATGCAGTTACTTTTTGACTACTATTTCTTTCACCCTGTTTTCCACTCATGTGCTCATTTGTCTGTGGTGGGGGTATGTATACATACATATTTTTCTAAAAATTCATATGTGTTTATATGTCTGAGTGTGTGTATTTGTATGCGTGTACATTGATGAATGAAAATTCACATTCTACATCCAATAAATTTCAGCCCGCATCACAGATCAGAAGGTATTTCAAACTATAAATATAATCTATCGTATCATTACAAAATTTAATGTTTTATTTAACATATCCCCAACAAATTATCTCGTGTATAAGTCCAATTGACACAATAGAGCAATGCCTGCCGGAATGTTATTGAGTAAAGCCTGAAGATTACATTGACAACAGTGCACGAAGAAATATGACATACCGCTTTCCATTTTTAGTCTGACTTCTGTAAAAATGTTATTTGGTTTCAAAAGTAACCATACGCATACACACACGCACACACACACACACACACATATGCATATATATACGTACAAATACACACAATCACGCATATACACAAATTGATACACAAAATTAGATACATAGATATACAAATACATATATTGAGTTAGGTACATACATACATATATATTCAAATAAACAGATAAATAAACAAATATATAAATATGCATATATAGTACGTATGTACGCTTATATATATATATATACATATATATATGCAAGTATGCATATATATATATACATATGTGCGTGTACATACATACATATATATATATATATATATATATATATATGAATACACGCACATAAATACAGAGAGAGAGAGTGAGAGAGAGAGAGAGAGAGAGAGAGAGAGAGAGAGAGAGAGAGAGAGAGAGAGAGAGAGAGAGAGAGAGAAAGATGAAATATAGATAGATAGATATTGATTAAAAATGTCACCCACTTTGATGCTCTTCTTTGTTTCTCTAAATTATATTTTCTACATGAAACCTCATTGCGTGCCTAGAATAATCAATTGCCATTAGATTTCGTTTGAAGAATATCACCAATCTTCAGTACAAATTATTTTATCTTAATATTCAGCATTGATTGAAGCATTACCCGTAGTTTTGTAGTTTGAAATCGAACACGATCACTAATGTTGACCCGTACGTTAGGAAAGTCTTCCGCAACGTGAATTGCAATCTAGTAGAAAGAAAAATTGGAACCTAATAGAAGCAGCAACTATGGATCCGATAAAATATACTCGATTTTTGAAATCGCAATATTTTCGAAGAGATTGTCTCATTATATTTCTTCATGATACGGAAAAAATATCCGTTTATATATAACGTAACGGGAAACAAATTTAATATTTATTATCGAGTTTCTTGTTATTAGAAATTAACAAAATGTACAGCAAAGGCAGACAGAAGCAACTGAAGTGGCTAAAATGTTTATTTCATTATGATGTGGATATGTTGTGCCAAGGCAACTATTAGATTATGGTATTTCATACAATAAACCTACCTTTCTTGTATGTTACAGGTGTGGCTGTGTGGTAAGAAGCGTGCCTCCCATCCACGTAGGCCCGTGCAGAGTCCTAATGCGTGCAGCATAGGAATGCGTCTTCTACTATAACCACTGGCCGACCGAAATCTTGTGAGTGAATTCGGTAGACAAAAACTGAAAGAAGCCCGTCGTATATATATATATATATATATATATATATATATATATATATATATATATATATATATATATATATATATATATATATATATATATATATACGTACATGTATGTACATACCTACATCTACATGCATATATAGATGCATATCTGGGTGCAGGACGTTGCAAAAAGACGTGGACAAAATGATGAACAGAGCATATTTATATGTGTGTATGTGTGTGTGTGTGTGTGTCTGTGGGTGTCTGTGTCTGTGTTTGTCTCCCCACCATCGCTTGACAACCGATGTTGGTGTTTACGTTCCCCTAACTTAGCGGTTCGGTAAAGAGACCGATAGAATAAGTACACGGCTTATAAAGAATAAGCCCGGGGGCTGATTTTTTTCGTCTACGAAGCGGTGCTCCAGCATGGCCACTGTCAAAATGGCAGTAAAAAAACAACTAAAAACATTACTAAGCATATAGTATTTATAGCATATATGTGTATTATATGTGTATAGAATATATGTGTATTTAGATGTATGTGTATATAAGTATGCACATTGTTTACTTCAAAATAGTTTGTCATCGATCAGACGTCCCAAACAACGTTTTGAACATCTCGTGTTTTTCCCTCGATGTATAATCCAGAACACCTTTATCCTGCGTCTCTTTTCTTTTGAAGCACTATAGTATCATTTGAGGGAGACATTTCGGCGGCATTCTGTTCCAAGTAGAACAATGAATATGTTGTTACGTTTATACATTTTTTGTATATGTATTTGACATGTATATCACGTATTTCTTGGAAATTCCCAAAATATTTCGTTAGCTACTTTGAATGTGTGAATATGCATAACTCGCACATGCTATCCATATCATAATTTTCTAGGAATGTGCTGGTGTATGCTAAATATAGCAAATTCCATGATCGAAAATTGCATTAGAAATAACTCTTTCTTTTCGTTTTCGTCACTCCTTAATCATAAACACATTTGTAAAGAGTTTAATCTTAATTACGCTATGACTGATAAGTCACAGCTTTTCAGAAGATTTAATTTGGATTTACTTCTTCAAGTCATATTTTCTTAAGACGTAAGATACCATTTGATTATTTTATTTTGCCTGTTTCAGTCCTTTGACTGCGGCCATGCTGGATCACCGCCTTTAGCCGAACACATCGACCACAAGACTGAGTATTTGTAAACCTGGTACTTATTCTATCGGACACTAAGCAATCACTATTATGAAACAAACAAAAAATATAATAATCTGTAATCACTTACGTTCAATTTTATTCCCTTAGGGGCAGGCGTGGCTACGTGGCCAGATGCTTGCTTCCCAACCACATGGTTCCAGGTTCAGTCCCACTGTGTAAGACCTTGGGCAAATGTCTCCTACTTCAGATTTAGACAAACGATATCCCCGAGAAAAGATTTGGTAAAGGGAAACAGAAAGAAGTCTATCGTATATATGTGTGTCTGTGTCAGTGTATGCGTTTGTTTGTGTGTCTAGTTGCGGCTATGTGTATGTGTGTGTGTTTATGTGTATGTGCGATTGTATGCGTGAGTGTGTCTGTGCGTATGTGCCTGTATCGCCCACTCTCAGAATGCCAACTGGTGTGTTTTTGTACCATAAACTAGCGGTTTGACAAAACAGAATGATAAAACATGTACTCTGTTACAAATGAATTATTAATGGGTTCGATTTATTCGACTAAACATCCTTGAAGGCGATGCTCCAGCATGGCCGATGTCTGGAGTCTGATACAAGTAAAATATAAACAGTAAAATGTATCTGCGACTCTATATCTTGACCCATTTCTAATTAGACCGTGAGGACAAAGAACACATGTTTTCCGTTGGAAAACTCCATTAGTATATGAACACCAGTATTCCAGGCGATTCATTTCAAATATTTTGCTCGATCGACTGTTTTTGAATTTATGAAACACCCAGCATGGAACAAAGATAAAGGGCTCCCACTGTTCTTAAGAATTCTGAATAGGATAACTTTCGTTGAAATACCATACTTTATTTGATAGTAATTAAATTCAATAATAATGAACCAAAAAAATAAACAAAATGTTTATTCCAAAATTATGCAGAGAAAGCAAATGAATGCTGATTCTATTTTAAATGTTATTGAGAGAAATTTGTTTCCGTTAACAAGCTTCCAAATCTTCCTGATGAATGTTTATTTTAACCGATTGTCTTCGGAAGTGTTGTGCTTGGTAATGTTATTTCCGTAATATATTGCTTTCCGCAATTTCAATGTTTCCTGCACGAGGTTTTTCTCCCTTCCTTTTCTCTTGACACGATGTGACAATAAAACTTCTGGACACTTAAAAGGAAACATACTGAACAGGAAATAACCGTGAAAACATGAGTGAAGGTGCAATAAATATGATTAAGATGTGATTAAGATAACATCAAAATATAAAACAACGCGGATATAAAAACGGAAATTCATTTATCACAGGTGAGATTTCAGGAATAAAGGAGAGTCAAAGATACGGCAGATATGATACGGCAGATATGGTTGCGCGTTGAGCATTTCATTTGGCAACGTGTAGACTGTATCATGCGCTAAAATCAAGCTTTGCTGTAATTTGGGTTGACCAAAATCTTGCGGTTGGAGATTGGCTGTGAGATTGATTATAGTTTTCACATAAATTATTACCTGGAGAAAAAAAATAACATTATATATTCCTCAAATACGGTTCAAATAATATATTTTTCAAGTGAGAATTGAGAAATGAATGTAATTAAGTTAGGACGACAGAAAAAAAATTGAGAAGTTACAAATGGGATAAAAAATTATTGGTGAACATATCTGTGGTTCTGTAATTCTCTGACTCGTTCTCTCATTCTCTCTCTCTCTCTCTCTCTCTCTCTCTCTCTCTCTCTCTCTCTCTCTCTCTTTCTCTCTCTCTCTCTCTCTCTCCCTCTCTCTCACTCCCTCTGTATACATACATGTACACAGATTTCGTGGTAAGGCGGTTTGACGTCAATTTTTAGCGTACAAGGGATCCACTTAGTGGTCTCTCATATTGTTTACATACATACTTGGAAATGGATGCATGGCGTTCGATTCTGTGTGTGTGTGTGTATGTGTGTGTGTGTGTGTGTGTGTGTGTGGGTGTGTGTGTGTGTGTGTATGTGTGTGGCTTACACGCGTTCCGATAGTCACACATACACATGGATGACTTTTACTGAATATGAATTAGAATAAATAGAATTTTTTCCTGACTGAGCGGAAGAAATCCAAAACTCTAGCGTTGATTTTTAACGATGTGAAAGAGAATAGTAAAACACTTAATTTAATTAGCGAGTTGTAAATATGTCTTTGGACACAAATTCAAATTAAGCTTCTTTTTCCATATCATATCTCCAGATCTTCATCTTCATTTTCATTCAAGGTTCTCATTAGATACATTTCAAATGCTAAAAAAATAGTTTGATTCGTCATTTGTAATCGGCCATTATTTTTTTTTTACTCTAGGCACAAGGCCCAAAATTTTGGAGAAGAAGACAGTCGATTAGATCAACCTTTGTATTTAACTGGTACTTAATTTATCGACCCCGAAAGGATCACAGGAAAAGTCGACCTCGGCGGAATTAGAACACAGAACGTGGAGACAGACAAAATACGCTAAGCATTTCGCCCGGCATGCTAACGTTTCTTGTTTCTTTATTGCCCACAAGGGGCTACACATAGAGGAAACAAACAAGGACAGACAAAGGGACGTAACCGACTTAATCCCTTTGTCTGTCTTTGTTTGTCACCTCTATGTTGCATATTGGGGTCGATCTAATCGATTGGCACCCTCCCACCAACTTCCAGACCTTGTGCCTATTGTAGAAATGATTATTTCAATAGAAGTGAAAATGAGCTAAAAGAAGATGATTGAAACTCGTCACTGTCCTTAATATGTATAGTTATATTAAGACATTTTACACTGAACAATTTACTATATATATATCTACATCTATCTATCTATCTATCTATCTATCTATCTATCTACATATATATATATATATATATATATATATATATATATATATATATATATATATATATATATATATATTACAATTAAAAGGGTAAAGGTTTATCGATTTATTAATTTATTAATAAATCAACAATTAATACTTTTTACCAAGCCCTTCGGTATGTAAACACCATTATCGGTGGAGAACTTACTTAAAAGTTCTTATACATTTATAAACATAATTAAGGGATCAGCAAACATTTGCCTCACCACATACCGAAGTTCAGAAAAAGCAGCTAAAAAAGCTGAGACTCCAACAGATAGCATTACTTGTAACTCATAAAGGCAAAAACAAGAAGAAAAAACAATGAAAACTAACCATTCGAAGTTAATCATAGACGCGTTTCTGGATTATGAGCGATAATACTCAATTTCCTTCATCGGTATGATATTCCAGTAGTAAATTCGACTATGCTAGCAAAATAAATTAATACATTGTTTTCTCTTCTTGTTTTTGCTTTTGTGAGTTACAAGTAATGCTATCTGTGGAAGTCTCAGCTTTTTTAGCTGCTATTTCTGAACTTCGCTATGTGGTGAAGCTGATCCCTTAAGTATGTTTATATATATATATATATATATATATATATATATATATATATATATATATATATATATATATATATATAACAGCAGTGTTTTAGCGATTGGAAGGAGAATGAGGTGTGTGGGGATAATAAATTTATAACAAATACTTCGTTGGATTTATCTGCGTAAGAAAAGTATTGCTGTTCTGTTCGATGGCAGCAATTTTCCCTGTGTTTCTGGTTCAATGCGCCCTCATTAGGAGAATATGTTTTTCATTCCCCCGATTATGGATATGTTTTACACATGCAGAAAATATTATTTTACGCATGCTGCAGAAAGTCTTATTTAAGCAAACTTAGCGATATGAATGCACCAACGTTAGAAAGCACCTACGTAAAAAAGCACCTACGTGCTATATACATATAGAATTTCATACAAGCACGAGTATCACAGACACTCAGTCATAAGTACATATGTGCATACACACGGCTTCACTAGTCGAAGATGACAGTTTGCACCGTATTTTAAGTCAGAAATGTGTTGAGAGAGTCGCCTAGGATTTTGATATGTTGGACGTTTAATGAAAAGTGAATGTAGCAAGCATATATGCGTTTGTACGTATGAGAGAATGTACATATACATGAGCATGTACTAAGACATATATAGTTATACATTCATGCTTATGTATGTAATTTTATTCCGATGAACGTCGAAATAAGACCTTCACGATGCGCAAACTGTGTTCGTATTGTACATGAAGAAGCCTTATATATGAGCTATAAACATTCTCCTGCGAAGATAGAAATGAAATGATTATTTGCATTCAGCTTCAGCAGCAACTGATGAATAATGTTGTAAATTATTTCCAAACACCTGCTCATCCCCACTTGATTTGCTTATATATTTTGGAAGTTTTGACAGGATCGATACACTTCTTTAGAATATATTTGAAAAGCAATTCCCGACCCTGGTAGTATTCCGATAGACGTGTCCCAGTTATGATACGTCTCTCTACTCACTATGCAATGGGAAAATTGTTCCACATGAACTGGCATTCAAGAGTGGCATATATATATATAACTTCTTCAAAGTTCCCCTTGCCGATAAATAATGAATGAATTTGGTAGACGGAGAAGGGTTGAAACCTGTCGTATATCAGCATCCGTGCGTGCGTGCGTGTGTGCGTGCGTGCATACGTGCATACGTATGTAAGTGTGCGTCCTGGTGTTTGTTGTTGGCTGCCAGTTGCTTCACATCTGGCATTGGTTTATTTACCTCCTCGTGACTTTGCAGGCCTGAAAAATGTATGTACTGGTATCGATTTCTCTGATTAAACCATTCAAAGCGATGCTCCATCTTGACCGCATGCTATTGTCTGAAACAAGTAAAAGATGAAATACTTATTGCACAGCTAACAAAAGAAAAAAAAAAGGAAAACAAAATTAATCCTTAATTCAGAATTGAATTACTACTCAGCATTCCGAATTGGAGAAACACACATATGTAGCCATGGTTACAGACATAACATCCTTATAAATATGCAATGGAAGCATATTTATAAGGAAGTTAATGATAACTCTACAGTATGCGTTCCAATAGACGTGTAATATTGTCAATGATTCCATTGTAATCTACCGTAAGATTGAATACATATGGACGTTTTATTTTGCATAAACTAAAACTAAATTGAGATGGAAAGTTTATAACACAAAATTATTAGGCCGAAAGATATTTTCCAAAATAATTACGATAACAATATTGGTTTCAAATTTTGGCACAAGGCCAGCCATTTCGTATGAGTCGATTACATCGCCCAAATACTTGACTGGGAATTACTACGGGCAAATGATGTCGTGCTTAAGAACGCGGGATACAAACCCAAAGATTCCGAGTTCAATTCCAGTCAGTGGCCTGAATAATAATAATAATAATAATAATAATAATAATAATAATAATAATAATAATAATAATAATAATAATAATAATAATAACAACAACAACATCAAAAAATACCTTAGGAATGAGAAACCAGGTTCGATGAAGGCTGGAGAGTATATCAGCCGAAACGTTGCGTTAAAAAGAAACAAGATAAGGACTAAATAATGTAGATAATGTACATAATTCCTCATGTCCTAAATATAGAACGGTATTACTTTATCCACCCTCAAAACCGAAGTTGACCTTAATTGAATTAAAAGATTTTAGAGACGGACAAAATGTGTCCGGCGCGCTTACAATTCCATCAGCTCGCAGGGAAATCAATTAAGATAATATCAACAAATTCAAGACATATTATGATGAAATTTAAATAGCCTTATTTCTTACATGCTTAAAATTATATATACTGTCAACATGCATGAAGCGACGGATTTTGTCCAAGAGAAAATCTCTTGCGTGTAACTGTCTTCAGAAAATTTGTGCCCACATGTGTATAGGAAAAAGGGAATAATAATTCACTAATATTCTGGAGACCCATCAGGACAAACACCATAAAATTAGGATGGGTATCTATATATCATGGTTAGCACATGCGATATATATATATATATATATATATATATATACGACGGGCTTCTTTCAGTTTTCGTCTGCCAAATCCAGTCACACGTCTTTCGTCGGTCCGAGACACTTTCCCAAGATGCCACGCAGTGGGACTGAACCCGAAACCAAGTTACTTACCACACAACCACTCCTGCGTCTACATTATTTCATGATTTATCAGTAGCCAGCATGCCAAAATACCATGATGGTTAATCTATATTAAGATTACAATAAGGTCATTGAATAACTACAACGCCGGTCTGCTAGAGGTAGACTCCAAATGTTCTAGGAACCACTTAGATTAATACACCATTACCACACGATTATAAGCGGGGAAAAGTGGCAGTGACAATATCTAATATAATTTGGATAGTACAATATCTATAGATTTCAATATCTGAGTTATTAAAGACACTTTCTGCTCACCAGTGGCACATATCGATCGTATGGAAATGAGAAATACACATACATACCGCCATAATGAGTAATACAAATACATTTCACGCGTATTCACGAATTAAAAATTTAAGCGTCTATTTCAACCATGTTGTTATTTTCTTAGAATAATTATGAAGTAAATATGTTATAGGAGTGGATTAGTAAATATTTTAATTCATAATCAAAATAACTCCTCGGTGCCTATTTTCCGCGCTTACAACTTTCTGGTGGTACAGTAATAGTGTAAGTGGTTCCTAGACAATTTGGGGTCTACTTCTAGCAGGCTGGCGTTCTGATTATTCAATGCACTTATTGAAATGTATATATATGGTTTTGGTAGACGGAAATTGAAAAGAAGCCAGTCGTATATATGTATATGTATGTGTGTATATATGTTTGTGTGTCTGTGTTTGCTCCCCCAACATCGCTTGACAACCGATGCTGGTGTGTTTACGTCTCTGTAACATAGCGGTTCGGCAAAACGTCCCGATAGAAAAAGTACTAGGCTTACAAAGAATAAGTTCTCGAGTCGATTTGCTCGACTAAAGGCGGTGCACCAGCATGGCCACAGTCAAATGACTGAAACAAGTAAAAGAATAAAAGAATGAAGGAATAAAAGAATACTGAAATGTTAAAGAGTCCGAAATGTTTCTTAAATATTCGCACGGTAATCAAACGCTTGATATTTCACCCTCCCACTCGTTCCCTTTTTGTTTGTTGTTTTTTTTAATCCACAACGTTCCCTTTTACACGCGTCTCTTGCCTGCTGCGCATCTCGCTGTCTGCACACCCACATCTCTGACTAGAGACATTAGAAAGACGAAGAAAGTCTGTCTCTTTCTCTCTATTTCTCTCTCTGTTTTCATATGTGAACGTTCACGTATGATCATGTGCACACACATGCACACACACAGACACATACACACACAGAGGCAAGCACACACTATGACACTCACAGTCCTATTATAGCTATTATGCCACATAAACATGTATGTGTACATATGGTTATATATATATATATATATATATATATATATATATATATATATATATATATATATATATATATATATATATATATATATATATGAGTGTGTATGTATTTATGTGTACAGATATTTATATATATATATATATATATATATATATATATATATATATATATATATGCGTTCCCATGCACACACACACGCACACACGTACACACGCACACACACACATGGTTTCATACCTGTAAATGTGATTTGGTTGTAGGAGTGGTGATTCCGTTAGATCTTGAAGTTAACCACTCCCAGTTGCTTCCGCGTTCCTCAGACTTCGTGTTGCTTCCGTGTATCAGCTAATATATATAAATATATATATATATATATATATATATATATATATATATATATATATATATATATATATATATATATATATATATATATATATATATATATATATATATATATATATGTCCGTACTCACCATTATCAATTTAAAATAATTGGGAAAAATAAATATAATGAGCGAAACACATATTTCTGTGTGTGTGTGTGCGCGTGTGCGTGTGTGTGTGTGTGTGTGTGTGTGTGTGTGTGTGTGTGTGTGTGTGCGCGTGAATGTGCGCGCGTACAAAAGAAACGATAGCAAACAAACGGAGTAAAAGTAATTAAACAATGTAACAGACGTGCCGAGTGATTACTGATAGACTAAACAACAAATCTTAGCAACAATTCAAGAAAGATTTTCAAAGGCAAGCGCATCTATTTGACTTCAAGAGCTTCTGTTACAATAAGGATGTAAACATCGTAAAGAATTTCCTTGCAATCGATTGAAAACGCCTGTTGTCGAAAGTTAAAAAGCTATTTTCTCCGATTCCTTTGTTTGTCTATCACATGTTAATGATGTGTCTGCATATTACACTTGACAACTACTTTCAACGGAATAACTTACGCGTGTATTGACTACAATAAAACTTCCACCGATGTTGTCAATCATGGCGGAATAAAAAAAACATAAATACCTGCAGGAAAATTAACAGTATGTGAGAGACTTGCTTTGCCCCTGTGAACATCACATATTTGCGCAAACAATGTTGAATGAGAGGGGCAAACTGTCAGAAATGCTGAATCTTGATCGTGGTTCTTTTTCTTTTTCTTTTTTTTTTCACAAACTATTATCAATTGGATTTTCTTGTTTAACAAGCAAAGAATAAGAAGAGAAGAGAAATAAGAAGCAAAATACAATATCATTGACAGTGTTGTCTATGAACGAAATGTAAAATAATTGATCAAAGAGGTGTGCGAATTAAAAAGCAATTTTATTACTGTTAGTTTTGCGATTTATATAAATCTTCGTAGATAGCATTTGGGACAATAGTTGTTGTTGTTTAAGTAGCTCCTGCTTATGTTAAATTTCCATTGATCCTCCGGAATACTAAACCTTCCATTCCTTTGATCCACTTACTTACAGCCTTTCTACTTTCCCTCCATTCATTTAGTTTAACGTTGATGTGATTCGTCACATAATTTTAAGTCTAGTATGTTTTGTTTTCGTGCAACGCTATTATCTTCTTAGCGTGCTTTGATCTCATTGTGTTTAAGCGAGAATTGAACAAGTCATTTATCCTAATTAAAAGAAATGATTAAAACAACAAACTACACAGACGTTATCAAATTATTTCGTTGTGAAGTAAATAAATAATTACGCTGAATAATACTATTTCGAATTTATAAAACGTTGCTGACCATTTTATTCCTCTACACCAAATAGTATAAATAGATTTAAGACTGGAATACATATTATTTGAAAAGATTGCAATCTAAATATAACCAGACAAATTACTGGTGCTCGTTGTACTTTACCCTCGCAACATTGCGGAAATTAGGAAATTAGGAAATTATACATATGGGGTGTTGAAAGAAAGATCTTTTTGAAACTTCTCGTACACAAGATCTATTTCCTGGAGATGAAGGCTCGTCTCATCCGACGATGGAATCAATCAGCAACCATTATTTTGGACCACCGAGCTCCCAGAAACAGCTGTTGGAGTTGTAACACACTTCTTCAAACCCTTTGGTTTTTGATATCCTTTCGGACTTTGTTATATGTAAGCCTATACAGATTTTATATTTCATGTAAATAGTATACTTTACTCACCCTAACTTGCTTATCCTTCCATTTACTTATATATCATTTGCCATGCAGGACCGCTGAAGTCCACAAATTTTTCTTCTTCATTCTCTCTCTGTTTATTTTCTCTTATTCCTTTCTGTTGAATAGCTCGAAACGCAAAAGGCTTCTACATTTGTATGTATGTATGTATGTATATATATTTTGTCCACCGTATCTAAACCTGCTAATAGAGTAGTTACATTTTTATGTATTTTTCAGTAACTTTCCCGAAATAAGTATAAAATTATATTTTATACATATAAGGCATAAAATAGCATCGAGTCACTGAAAATCAATTAATATTTTCATTTGCAAGCAAATTTTAATCCGATTTTGTGGAAGACTGATAAAATATTTTCAAAATCTTAAACATGGCGGTGATGTATATTTCTGACAAATCAAACGCGTAATTCACAGAAACTGAGGCAGAATTGGACAGCCTAGTCCAGTTAGTGCGTACTTTCTCCCATGATATTAAGATGGTGTTTGAAATTTCAAAATGGGTTATGATGGTGATGAGACGTGGAAAACCTGTGAGGATAGAAGGTGAAAGTGTCAGGACCAAGTGGTGAAATAATGAAAGTAATTCAACTTCAGTCCAGCTAAAAGTTCCTTGCAATACTTGAGGCAGCTGGAATCAAACACCACGACATGAAGGAAAATATAAAAAGACAGTTCCTGAGGCGAGTGACAAAAGTATTGTCTTCAAAGCTGAATGCCAGAAACTTAATTTCGGCAATAAACTTGAGTGCAGTTACATTAGTTTGGTATGCCACTGGAATTTTGAAGTGGGCAGAGGAGTTAAAGGAGATGGACAGGAAGTCAAGAAAGCATCTAATGTTGCATTAAGTCCATCATCTACATGCAAACACTGATCGTCTATACACTATGAGAGTAAATGGAGGAAGTGGACTGATAAGTGTGAAAGACTGCGTGCATATCGAACTCGAGAGCTTAATGAGATACCTAGCCTAAAGTAAAGAAACTTTGCTGGCCATAGTTAGGAACGAGGGAATATTAAGGGCACAGAAAAAACGGGAAAACAAAGGAAGAAGTACGAAAAGGAAATGAAGAAGATTACGCTAGAGACGACACAACCAAATCCATGAAATTCAAGAGAAGTTGCTGGAAAAATAGGTGGGATTGGCTGATGAAAGGAACTCCCCGCCAAAAAAAAGGATACCGAGAGCACTATACTGGCAGCACAAAACCAAGCTTTGGCCATGAACAGGAGGGTCAAGCTTAGGAATGAGCAAATGTCTCCACTGTGCCTCACCTGCAATAAAGTGGATGAAACCATTGCCCATATCACAAACAAATGCCCTAGAATTCCCCAATACCACTACAAGTTGTGACAACACAACCAGGTAGCGCAAGTGCTCCATTGCAAACTGCGCTAAAAATTGGGGGCTAGAGAGATGCAAGATGTGGTATGAGCACAAACCACAAAGAGTAACAGAGTTAGAGACTAGCAAAATCCTCTGGGATTTCCCAATCCAAACACATCCGGTGCTACAGCATAACCACCTATCAGCCAGTTGCTCAAACGCATTTTCCTTTGCTATTGATTTAACCTTCTTTGCAGCTACAGTTGCTGCACTTCCATCATGCTGTTCAAACTGGGTATTATGCATAATCTCACTTGAAAATATTTTGTCCTCCTTCATAACATAATGATGCTTCTTACTTCTTACATGGTTTTCAACAAGCTTTAGCATCCGGCCGTTAGATGTCTCCAAATATTTTGCCAGTCCTAACGTGGTGGTTTTGTAAGAGATTTTAAATTGAATCAAGCCTTGACGTCCCTGAGCAATTGATAGGTAAAGATGATGCGCATCTGAATTTAGGTAGTGTTTCTTATTGCAAGTCAGGAGCTTACATATTTTCCAGTCAATCTTCCTTATTTCACTCAAATTCCAGTTCAACACTTTGAAACTATAAATAGCAGGAACTACTAGGGAAATACTAGCTAACACATTGTTACGTGCATTTAACTTAGATTCTACGATTCCTTGACCTCTCCTGTAACATTC
Source organism: Octopus bimaculoides (assembly GCF_046866305.1). Classification (NCBI taxonomy): domain Eukaryota; kingdom Metazoa; phylum Mollusca; class Cephalopoda; order Octopoda; family Octopodidae; genus Octopus; species Octopus bimaculoides. Next base: position 38,380,232 of record NC_142932.1, read on the forward strand.
CTTCCTGTTCTTCCCTTTCATATTTGCATGCTGAATGTCAGAGCCCTCATTTATTGCAAGGTATTTGTAAGTTTATTCCTACTCGTGTTCTTCTATGACAGTGTCAATATCCAACACAATTGAATGTCAGGTCGTCAGTTTCCTATACTGGAAAGTGTTCTTAAAACTTCTAACGATGCCTAATTCCCTCCCACTGTCATCACTACTTAATTGTCCTCCAAGCATATTATCACCTCTGCCATAAAATTTTAAGTCATCCGACTTATTTTCTAGTCGCCAATTTTTTATCCTTAATCTTTTCTGTTAAGTTCTTTTATAAGGGGTATTAGGGCTAATAGGCACATAAAATGGCGTCGACATCATGATCATTACGATCGTCATCAGCGGCTATCTTGGGTTCGTCAAGAGGTTTAATGCATTTTCAAATTCTATCTTTCCCATATATATATACATACATCCATACATATATACCATATATATATATACATAGATACATACACACACACACACACGCACACACACACACACGCGCGCGCACACACACACACACATATATATATATATATATATATATATATATATATATATATATATATATATATATATATATATATATATAATATTATATAAAATTATATTCAATTATATGATATTCAACTATATCTCCGAGTGATAAGTTTGAATGTAAGAATGCGTATTCTCGTGTAAAGATATATACGTATATAAATCTCACTTTCCTTACATAAACACATATTGATATCCTAAAGAAATATATCTACACTGATATATATATATATATATATATATATATATATATATATATATATATATATATATATATATATATATATATATATATATATATATATATATATATATATATATATATATATATATATATATATATATATATATATATATATATATATATATATATATATATATATATATATATATATATATATATATATATATATATATATATATATATATATATATATATATATATATATATATATATATATATATATATATATATATATATATACATATATATATACATTTTCTAAGTGATGTTTTAAATATGTCACGTTTAGTACATCCTGATGATTTTAAAGTAGTTTTCTCCCCTTCCTTCACTCGTGACAGGAAATATTTTTGCGATGAAATATTTTGTACTTTGTCTCCATCAAGGTTCGTGTTCTTTCCAGCCTCTTGTGTTTATCATATAATCAAATTCGTTACATCAAATTGTGGTCGTTGGTTCTTTAGCTTTTAAGCCTATTAAGAAAACAGTATAATCTTCTTTTCACAAAATGGCATATTGAAATTTATTGGTTTGGTCTGAAAAGTTTGATTTTGCAATAACATCCTTCTCTTTGTATCTCAAATCACACTGGCACTTTGCAATGATATTATTCAGAAAAAAAAGACAACTTGTCATCGAAGTTTTATTAATTAGATTCTTGCATGGCAGAGCGTACGGACAAATGGAATTTAAATATAGGAATTTCTGTATATAAAACGATTTCGAAACATTACAAACTTTTTTCTAGGTCTACATAAATATTATTCTCTACGGATATTGATTTTTAGCATTTATGCAATACATTTTTACATAAAAAGAGGGCATGGTTTATTTTATTTTTCTGGTACGTAAAAGACGCTTGGTGATCGACAAACATTTACAACAGGGAATCTGCTAAATGACGTTTCGACCATCTTGTAATATTTTCAAAATCCGAATAATATACCTGAATGTGAGCAAAAGGTATCGGATCAGGTTCAGGAAAAGACCCTCCTGCTCAGGAAAATACATCTCTAGGATATGTTGTATTTATGTATGTTTTTAATGCGTTGTAACTATTTCTCTCCTGTCATGAGGATTAACATTGGTGGAATTTTAACGCAGAAGCGAAAGGTTTGCGATTCGGTTTCACAGAGCATTATTTTTCCCTTTTTTGGTTTTGTAATTATTCTACGAAATCACGAACTTTCGAAAAGCACGCATATTGTCATATATTCAATTACATTTAATTATGCACATACAACTTTGCTTGAAACAGTGAAATATATTTTATAATTGTAAAGAAGAATTCAAAATTTCATATCAATATTAATGAAGACGTACGGTCTTACCTTTTCACTATCGTTTATAAAGTAGCTAATAGCGAAATAAACAAGTTTTAATCAGAAACAGTATGAACGGAATAGAATATATTATATTCATTTTAATTCATATGATTTTGTATTATTTCCTACATACTCGCCAAGGGAGTGAATAACATTATTATACAGTTTTACTAACTTAGTAAATCAAGCCTTACATTTCTTTTATTCATATCAATGGAATTGCAATAAGTATTGAAGCCTCATATATGCCGTGAATAAAATTCAAATACTTCAAATAAATTTCTGGTATATTTATCTTATAGTATGGTGTATTATATATGTGCGTGAGTGTGTGTGTGTATATATATATATATATATATACATATACGTATATATATATATATATATATATATATATATATATATATATATATATATATATATATATATATATATATATATATATATATATATATATATATATATATATATATATATATATATATATATATATATATATATATATATAAATATATATATATATATATATATATATATATATATATATATATATACGTATATAATGTGTGTCTGTCTATATATATATATATACGCTTTGATAATAAATTATTTAATTTGCATTTGTTTCGTTGTGTTTTATTTATTTCGGGTAGACATTTTATTTTCTCTATCAAGGATTACATGTATGCCACTTGTTCCAAATAGAATTTCAGCATAACATATGTGTGGCTTTTAAGAATCCCATTAGTTGGCGATTAGTTTGGCAGCATTGTCAAAAGTTGATGTTCAGTCACTTTCTCTCCTATGAACTATTATACTAACTCAAGCATATAGACATACTAGTTAAATTTTATGGTCATTGTACACACACACACGCTGATAAAGAGTGATCAATAGGTTACAACCTCATTGCTACTTAGAAATAAGGCATTTCTAAATCTCTCAGAGAGATTTAGAAATATTACATTTCCAAATCTCTCAGAGAGATTAATGCAGTAGCAGCTCGATGAAGTGACAGGCCCCAGTACTAGACATATTCCACCGAGTGGTCACATACACATATGTGAAAAAAACATGTTTCCAGAGTTTCAGGTCTTTCCACTCGAACTATGTTCTGCGAATACCACGCATGAAGCACGGATAAGCAAAGAAAATACTTTCATACAAAAGTACATCACAAGACTTAAACAAACTTTAACAGAATACATATGCAAATAACTATTCACACACAAAATTCATTCTGCCACTTATCATGAGGAATCTACACACCTAACAATTTAAATTTTAACAATTGGACTACATACAAATGACTCTTGTCCAGTATCCCACCAGACAGATTAAATTTGGAGTGCCTTGATTATGACTAAACATGTTCACTCAACCGTGTCGGCCTTCTTTTTAGGCACAAATTATCGCACGGACGAAGTACGGAGTTTCCTAGTGCTAAATAACAGTAGCATTCTTCACTTTCATGGGACTGTCACATGAAGTTGACAACATACTATCACTCATTGCGGATTGTTAGAAAAATAGATTATCCAGGGCCAATAACTGTGGATTTGACATAGTAGCATATTCTATGCTTTTGCTATTTGATTTAGGGGCCTAGTAGCCGTGAGCACGCATAAATATCATTTTGTCTCCGTTACTATTTTACGAACGGGAGATCTACATTTTGAATATATCTTGCCTCACAATTTGAATTCTTGATCTAAGTTTCCCAATGAGTTTAATTTCTCCCACAGTTCACAAGATACGCATTCTACCTGCCCAATAATCATTTCTCCCCTCTCTATCCCCTGACCAATTGGATGGCAGACTTTTTTGTAATGTATTGTCTTGTACCTTGACGAAAACAACTCTATAATGTCTTGCTTTAAGAATGGAACTAAAGCTTCGAGGCATTTACGCTTGTATTATTTCATGACTTGTATTCCATGCTTTATTATTTCTAGCATTGTCATCCATCACAGAACTTTGTCAGTTTCCTTAAATGCTATTGTCTTATTGATGAAAGTAGCTTGTACATGGAATGCAAACGTTCTTTCTAATGACATTTATACGACAAATAACCACGACATGGCATATGGATGTCATAAATAGAAATGCCAATAATTAATTTGGAATTATTTGACAGTAAACAATTTAAATATTATATAAATTTTGATAAATATTTATTTAAAAAAGAAAATTAATTAAAATGACGAAATTGTAACGTATTTTGAAATTCATTACTTAAATCATTTCATAATAAATCACGAAAATAAAACAGGCTGTAAAATGTTATGATCACAATGTTATTGAATACTGTATGATAGTTACATTGATAAAACTACATTCAATATTGTTTTTAATTAAAACACTTTGTATAGTCATCATTCAAACTGTTTCCAAATAAGAAATTAAACTAAATATTATTAAAATTTGTTGATAAATTTGTGCTGGCAAAATCTGTTTGCAAAATGTTGAATGTTGCTTAATTTTTCGAATACTGAGATTGATATCGATTTTCTTGTTCGCAGTGTATGTTCAGAGGAAATTATTTGACCTGATCAAACATTCTTCTTTTTTTTTTTTTCCATTATCACTACAAATAACCAGTGGGACAATCAAAACCATTGGTGAGTATTCCATTTATTATAATAATATTAGCAAGAGTTAATATTATTTTTCCATTTAAGGCTGCGAGCTGGTAGAATCGTTAGCACGCCGGGCAAAATGCTTAACGGCATCTAGTTCGTCTTCACGTTATGAACTTAATTGCTGCCGATGTCGACATTATATATCATCGTCTCAGAGTCGATGAAATAAATACCAGTTGAGTCCTGGCGTGGATGTAATCAACACAGCCCTTTCCCCCAAATTGCTTGCCTTGTGTCATAAATTGAAACCAATATTATTTTCGCAGTTTTCCATTGGCAGCTTTTGATTAGAATGTTGAACAAAACTTCTAACGATACACTTTCACGTACATTAGAATTGATTTTATATCTTTCTAGATAAAGAGTACCATCTTCCTTCTCACCATACGATCTAGCGCTCAGGTAAAAATAAATTAAAAAAAAAATAGAAAAACACGTGCTATGGCCAAGCATATTATCGGGCAGATACTTTCTGCCTCAGATAATTCGATTTTAGAGTCTTCCTCATTGAGTAGTTTCAACAAAAGATGTGTACATTATTTACTCCATATGCCCACGGGCATATGGCGTAGTGGTTAAGTGCCGAGTTCGATTCTAGGCAGTGACCTGACTAGTGATAATAATAATAATAATAATAATAATAACAAACAAGATGAGGACAAATATCCGCCAAAGGTAACTAATGTAAATAATGTACATAATTCCTCATCTCTTAAATATAGAACTGTCGGAAATAGTTCTCCCTGCTTCTCAATTCGCATATTTTATTCATTCTGTCATGAACATGGTGAAAGGTATGTATGTGTGTGTGTGTGTGTTTTATGTGTGTGTGTCTAACACTACCATTGTTCATCTTATCATTTCCATGATCGGTTAAATTGCTTAAAATTATGTTATTTTTAGTCAGAAAGCTATTAATTGCTTCTTGTAAAATAAATGTTTGGCTGAAGATTACATTTTCGCCAACGACTGCTTGTAAAAACATGTTTGTTTTCGTTCGAATTATTTATGAGGCGTATTTATAACATTCCCTTATTTACAAGAGATAGAAAAAACAATCTGAAAATGTTGTCCAGTAACTGTACAATTCTCTCACCCCCACCGCAAAAGAGGTAATACAGACAACTAAAACGAGCTATTTCACCGAAGTGTCACGTTGTTTCCCTTGGTAATCTACAGTAAGGAAGAATAACATAGAACAACTTTCCAAATAGAAATAACAAAGAGAACGACAATAATGATTTCAAATTTTTGTCACATATGCAAATTGGGGGAATGGATTAATTCGATTACATCGACCCCAGTGCATAACTGATATTTATTTATCGACCTCGAAATGATGAAAGGCAAAGTGGAACTCGGCGTAATTTGAACTCAGAACGTAGTGGCAGACGAAATACTACAGCCATCCGAGTAGCCCGAAAAAGAGAAGGGCTAGACATACAACTAGTCCACTCCGGCGCCTCTCTGAGAGGACACCTTGCAAAGAAACGAATAAGGGAGAACAATCAATGCACATTAACAAATTGTCCCATCCGTGACGCGGATTTATACCAACGGGTAAATGTGTATAAAATACAATGTAACTTTTGCAACAAGTTCTATGTGGTTAGCACAACAAGACCGTTACACGTCCGCATCAAAGAACATCTGAACACGAGAGCCTCCTCATTCAGAAAACATCGAGACAGATGCCGGAACACTGACAAAAGCATTACAGTCACTATTGAGGCCAATGAAAGAAGTTTGGGTAATCTAAGAAATAAGGAAGCGTTACTCATACACAGACTAGGACCCCAAATTAACAACAGGCTGGAAGTTTGTAATCAATATATTATTTAGCTACATCTGGATGTGTGTAGGTTCATTCTTAATAACATGCTCGTGTATTGTTTATAAAACAAAAAAAAAAACAGATGGGAGAAAGATAGAGAAGCTGCACGTTACAACACATAACTTAGAAGCAGCGCTAACATAGTCGACCTCACGCACTTCGCATGAGGAATTCCGGAAGAAGCTTCGTGAGGCCACCACTGGGACACTTCTGAAAAAAAGAGAACCGTTGGAAAATAGTTTATAGCAGAGACTCCATCTAAGAATATCGGAAGAAGGAATTGTATTCCGAAATATCATCGGACTATTGATAACTAAATTACAACAGATATATAGTCCATTTTTTGTATTATAGTGCATCGTTGTACAATTCAATTTTTTTTATTCTTTGTAATGAAAGTGTTTTATCATCATCAACATCATCAATATCATCATCAACATCATCATCATCATCCTTCTTCTTCTTCTTCTTCTTCTTCTTCTTCTTCTTCTTCTTCTTCTTCTTCTTCTTCTTCTTCCTCTTCTTCTTCTTCTTCTTCTTCTTTTTCTTCTTCTTCTTCTTCGTCTTCTTCTTATTATCATGTTGTTTATTCTTTCTTCTTTCTTCAATTTTTCTTCCATTTCTCACCGAGTGTTTTCTGTACACCTAGGGCAGAGAAACTCGTTGTATGCATTCCCAGTTTACACACGCAATTTCACAGGTGAAATATGTATTTAAATTTTTTTTTTAATTATGAATGGATGTTGTTTTCACAGCGATATTGCTCTTATTATTTATTATTATTATTATTATTATTATTATTATTATTATTGTTATTATTATCATCATTATCATTATTATTATTATCATTATTATCATTATTATTATTATCATTCTTATTAAGGCAGCTAGCTAGCAGAATCGCTAGCACACTGGGTGAAATGTCGAGCGGTACTTTGTCTGCACGTTTTGAATTCAAATTCCCACCAAGGTCGAATTCGCCTTTCATCGTTTCGGCGTCTATAAATTA
>NC_142932.1:38392849-38397849 GCF_046866305.1 Octopus bimaculoides
AAGTCCTGGGGCCGTTTTTCTTTCGACTAAATCTTTTCAAGTTGGTGCTCCACCAAGGCCACAGTCAAATGAGTGAAACAAGTAAGAGATTACCATTACGCAGTACCATAGCTAGGAGGTGTGGTCTGCTCGGGTAACACATATTTGTTGGCGGTACATTTGGTTTGTTTCCCTTATAAATATGTAACGGGTGTAACGAAGTCAAGGATAGCTCCGCTGCTGCACACCCTCTTCCTACGTCACCGATATAAATTATTCCTAACATGTTTCACAAACCTACAGATGTTCAAAATCTGATACTTCAGACAAAGTATCGCAGGGAGATTAGAATAGGGGCCGCCGACGGGCATATGGCGTAGTGGTTAAGAGCGCGGTCTACTAAATCTCAAGATTCGGAGATCGATTCCAGGCAGTGACCTGAATAATAATAATAATAATAATAATAATAATAATAATAATAATAATAATAATAATAATAATCGTAAACACACGTGTTACATCAAAATTCAGACCATCTCCAACCCCAAACACCATGTACAAAAATAGCTGACAAAGGGTTGGACTATATCCGAGTAAGTAATACTCATTGAAATCTATCTCTATTTTTACAAATATAATGAAGTATTTTAACTTGATACCTCCACTACCCGCACAGCGATCGTAAACACACGTGTTACATCAAAATCAGACCATCTTCGAACCCCAAAACACCATGTACAAAAAAATTACAAACAGATTAAATAACACCGGTATTATTCCACCCAAGTATAACAACCGAGAAGTACGTACTGCAAGCTAGTTACGAAAAAAGTACGAAGATATGAACGTGCAAAACAATCTGACAACAGAAATAAACGAACCGGTACCCTACGAAAACGATAACCGTCAAAATAAAGGGCCGGACGTTGTTACTCATGTCCCGCAAACAAAACCAAAACGGCATAAATGTACACGTGAGGAACACATTTCGATCCTACACGCCTATTTCACAGCAGTGCTCTACCCAAAAAACGAAAACGCAACAACACATACATATAAAATATGGAAGAAAAATAATGTAAATATAGACCTAGATAAAACAATGAACACTAACAAACTAGCTAACATAAGAAGATATATTCTAAAAGCCAAAAAAATATCAGAAATAGAAATAGAACAATTGAAAGAAAAAATACATCAGGAAAATCTAGATAGTAGTCACACAGCAATGCCAAATAATAATATAAACACTGAGATAGCAAAACACAAGGACAAACGTAACATTTCCGGCAAAAACGAAGTAAACAAAAAACAACACACCCAGAACGTAGACATGTATAATAATGTACAAAAAGCACCAATCCAGAACACCACAGACAAACATATGAATGAAAAGGAAGGCAAAACAAATATCAAGCCTGGAAATAACGAAGGGAAACCAAATAATTACGATACTATGAAAATGAGAATAACCAAAGAACTGAAAACCACAGAACGTAGAATGGACCACAGATTACACCTCCCAAAAATCAAAATAGACAATAAAACAACATCAATAATAAATAGCATAAACCTGGCCGTCACGGAACTAACAACCACAGAAACAACAGGCAATATCACTGAGCTAAATGACATAATATATCCGGCAGCCACTGCAGCCACAAAAGAAGCAGGATACTCACTCAAAACCATCCGAACAGGAGTTCTACCACCCAAACAGACCTTGTGGATAAATAACATCACGAACAAAATTTTAAAAAAGAGAATAGATGTATCGATTCTCAACGAAATTAGTAAACAATCAACACTACTAAGTAACAAGAAGAAAACAAAAATACTGTACAAATACAGCATTACAGAAAAAGACTTACCTGAGGCAAAAGAAAAACTAAAGCAAGACATCCTTGCCAAAGCACAAAGGATCCGCCGGTATGAGAAACGCCAACGTTTCTTTGAACAAAACAAACAGTTCAAATCCAACCCCAAAAAACTCTACCAAGAAATGGGTAAAAATAAAATAGACATTACTTCAGCACCAACAGCCGAAGAACTAGAGAAATTCTGGAAACAAATATGGTCGGTGAAGCAACAACTCCAGAAGAGGACCATTAAAACAACGAACTTAGCACCTGAGAAACTCTGGGCCCCTATAACAACTGAAGAGGTCACCCAGACACTGCAAATAATAAGCAACTGGAAGACACCTGGACACGACAAGATCCTCAATTTCTGGTTAAAACTCCTGCCAGGAATGCATAAAAAGCTGGCAGAAAAATTTTAACAACATACTAGCAGATCCAGAGGCAATGCCTGAATGGCTCACAAAAGGGAAAACCATCTTAATCCTCAAATCCACGGAAACGGAGAAACCACAATACTATAGACCAATAACCTGTCTCCCTACGATCTACAAATCCTTTACTACAATAATACCGCAGAGATTGAGTAAACACCTGGAAAATAAAAACATGTTTCCAGAAGAGCAGAAGGGATGTTGCAAGAGCTCATACGGCTGTAAAGATCAATTATTGATAAATAAAGTCATAACTAAAGACAGCCGCAGAAAGAAGAAAGGCCTCAGTATGGCCTGGGTGGACTACCAAAAGGCTTTCGACAGTGTTCCCCACACGTGGATTCTAGAAACCCTAGCCATAAACAAGGTGGCACCAATTATCATAAAATAGATAGAACACTCAATGAACAAATAGCAGACAGTGCTACAGCTCCAAACAAAAGAGGGACTTGTGAAAACGAAAGCCATCCCCATCAGAAGAGGAATATTCCAGGTAGACACGCTCTCTCCACTCCTGTTCTGCCTGGCACTCACACATTTAACAGAATTGCTAAATAGAACTGGATGCGGTTACAAATGCTACGGAAAAACAGTCAGCCACCTTCTATATATGGATGACATAAAATTATATGCAAAAAACGACAAAGAGCTAGAAACACTTCTACAGACAGTACACGGCTTTACCAAGGATATATATATGAAATTCGGATTAGAAAAATGTGCCAAAGCAACCCTGAAAAGAGGAAATTTAGTTAAAAGTTGCAATATAACACTAGATAAAGCCAATGAAATAAGAGAACTAGACGAAAGCGAAACATATAAGTATTTAGGAGTCAATGAACTAGATAGGATACAACATACACAAATGAAAGAAAAAAATAAAGAAAGAGTACTATAGACGAGTTAGATCAATACTAAAAACAGAGCTCAATGCTAAAAACAAGATAATGGGTATCAACACTTTAGCTGTCCCAGTTATAAGCTACAGCTACAACATCCTTAACTGGACACTAAACGAACTATGTAAAATAGACAGGAAAACAAGAAAAATAATTACAGGATATAGGATGCACCACCCAAAATCTGACATAGAAAGGCTATATATACAACGCACAGAAGGTGGCACGGGTCTTATACAGCTAGAAAACTATTATAAAATAACCACCATAGGACTGCAAAAATACATACTCCAGAAGCAAGGGAAACTAATACAAATAGCCACAACACACGAGCAAAACAAAAAAAACTGTTTTCAGTATTTAAGGAAGCTGACAAATACAAACAAGAAATCAATCTACCTAACAAATACGAAGAAGAAGAAGAAGAAGAAGAAGAAGAAGAAGAAGAAGAAGAAGAAGAAGAAGAAGAAGAAGAAGAAGAAGAAGAAGAAGAAGAAGAAGAAGAAGAAGAAGAAGAAGAAGAAGAAGAAGAAGAAGAAGAAGAAGAAACAACAAAAGATATAAAACAAATGAAATCCAAACTAAAACTAGAACAGCAACGGTCCATGATAAAACGATGCCAAGAAAAGCCCCTACATGGTAAATACTGGGCTAAAGTAAATGCGAAAGAAATAGACAGAGAAAAATCCCAGCAATGGCTGAGAAGCTCAGGACTCAAAGCAGAAACTGAAGGATTTTTAATTGCTGCACAAGACCAAAGCCTCCCCACCAGAAATTACCAAAAACACATAATGAAAAGAAATATAACAAGTAACTGTAGAATATCTGGAGATCGACAAGAAACAATAAATCATATTATCTCGGGCTGCCCAGTCCTGGCTAAGAAGGAATATATTCACAGACACGACAGATCTGGGACCTATATACAGTGGACGCTATGACAACACTATGGAATAACAACAGAAAAAAGATGGTATAAACACACGCCAGAAAAGGTCGCAGAAAACGAGAAAGCAACCATACTCTGGGATATGCCAATACACACAGATAGAGAAAGTAAGGCAAATAGACCAGATATAGTAGTCAAAGATCATGAAGAAAAAAAAATGCTTTCTAATTGATGTATCAATACCAGCAGATGACAACGTCTCTCTAAAAGAAATGGAAAAACTTTCAAAATACGAAGACCTAGAAATAGAGATAACTCGAATGTGGAATCTAAAAACAGAAACAATTCCTATCATAGTAGGTGCCTTAGGTATAATAAAAACACATAACAAAAACACCAGGACTTACAAATATATATAACATACAGAAAATTGCACTACTGGGTACTGCACACATTCTACGCAAAACACTTTCAATACAGTAAACATAAGAGCACCGCAGCAAACCACAGCACACACCCAAGGCGCACAGAGCTGCGCTCGGTAGTGAAGTGAAAGCATTCAGATTACGCTGTCAAATGAAATGCTAATTAATTTAGATTGTTTTAATTATTCATGAATTATCTGGTAGCTTTGAAGTTATTGCTTATTTATAGAATGACATTTAGGGTAGGTGTGAGACGCCAGGTCTGGTTGGTTTGAACAAAAACAGGTAGAATATGGTCGGTCTAAATTCTAAATGTTTTAGCAATGGCAAAGGCATAAGTCCTTATTTGTTCCATAAGATTATGTTTAATATGGTTTGGTGAGATCCTGACCCCTACAAGTTTGACTCCTTGAGTAGATTGACACTGTTTCTCATGAATGGTTAAACATTAGAGAATAACGCTGGATATCATTAACTGATATGCACATATATAGACAGACAGACATACAAACAAA
>NC_142932.1:38402849-38405349 GCF_046866305.1 Octopus bimaculoides
CAACCACCAGTTCCAGTCGTTGGACAACATACATTGTTTCAGATCTATAAGTTCTGAATTAAATTCAAAGTGGATATTTCGCTTTTTTTTTCCTTTCGATATACTGTGATTAAATAAATTACATCAAGTATAGAAATTTATTCAATCGGTTAAATCTTCACTTGATTTACAAGGCTTGTGCTTGCGTTAAGAAAAAATATAATTATATATATATTTATGCACTTTCTAAGGCTCTGTAATAACAACAACTAATCTCTCTCTACTTATTACACGGTAGTTGTGAGTAACCCTTTCCTATGAGTGATCGATGGTTTTGCAAGTTGTAATAGTGTGTGCGCGCGCGCGTGTGTTTCCGTGCACTTTTAAAGCATTCGCCTAAGAGCTACATCATTTAGTGAGGTTGATAAAACGAATAAGATTTGATCTGAAGTGTAATGGATCTGTCAAGTCTAGTATTTATACACATACAGAGCTCTGAACCGGATAATTATATTCCTTTAATACAAAAGAATAGATGGCAATGGTTTAAATACACGTCTCCGATGCTCAGGTATCTAAAAAGTGTCAGGGTAGAGCGTCACGAATCATGAGTAAAAGAAGTAAAGGGCCGAAAAACTTGCTGAAGGGAAGTTCTTCTCTGACGATCTTCTGCTGCTCATCTCCCTTCATACTTTCTTACCACTTGGTTTAATTTTTTTCTTAGTGAGCCTTGTACTTATGCTATCGGGGTATTTTGCCGAACCGCTATGTTACGGGGACGTAAACACACCAGCATTGGTTGTCAAGCGGTAGTGGTGGAACAAACACGGACACACAAATACACATGCAGACACACACACAGATATATATATATATATATATATATATATTATATATATATATATATATATATATATATATATATATATATATATATATATACGACGGGTTTCATTCAGGCTCAATCTACCTAATCCACTCAAGGCTTTGCTCGGCCTCAGGCTATAGTAGAAAACACTTGCCCAAGGTGCCACGTAATAGGGCTGAATCCGGAAGCAAGTAGTTGGTAAGAAAGCTTCCTATCGCACGGTCACTCCTGCGCCTAATACATAGGTAAAATATTCAGTTACATGTTTTCCTTGTAAAGCAAAAAAAAAACAATTGCTGTATATTGGTCAGTCATTGCGTTGTATACACTCAGTAGTCATTCCACATTATGACAGGAAAGAAATTTTAGTGAAGACGGGAACAAAAATCCAAGCTTTATATATATATACACACATATATATATATGTATATCTATCATTTGCCATGATAGATCGCTGACCAATACAAACATTTTTTCTCTCCTTATTTCTTTCTGTGTTCCTTTCTGTTGAAGAGCGTAGGCTCGAAACGTTAAAGACTTTCTGCATTCCCGAGCGTTATACTACTACATCCATTTGTTGTCTACAGAAACGTTAGCAGAAACGTTAGCACGCCGGGCGAAATGCTTAGCGGTATTTCGTCTGCCGCTACGTTCTGAGTTCAAATTCCGCCGAGGTCGACTTTGCCTTTCATCCTTTCGGGGTCGATTAAATAAGTACCAGTTACGCACTGGGGTCGGTATAATCGACTTAATCCGTTTGTCTGTCCTTGTTTGTCCCCTCTGTGTATAGCCCCTTGTGGGTAGTAAAGAAATTACACCACCTGTCTTCGTATGTTGTCTTTTCATACATATATATATATATATATGCGCGCGCGCGTGTGGTAATTAGCTTACCGGCCACTTGATTCCGGGTTCAGTCTCACTGCGTGGCACCTTAGGCAAGTGTTTTCTACTAATTCATCGGGCCGACCAAAGCCTTGTGGGTGGATTTGGTAGACGGAAACTGAAAGAAGCCCGCCGTATATATGTACATATATATATATATATATATATATATATATATATATATATATGTGTGTGTGTGTGTGTGTGTGTGTGTGTGTGTGTGTGTGTGTGTATGTGTGTGTATGTTTGTGTGTCTGTGTTTGTCCCCCAACATCGCTTGACAACCGATGCTGGTGTGTTTACGTCCCCGTAAATTAGCGGTTCGGCAAAAGAGACCGATAGAATAAGTACTAGGCTTATAAAGAATAAGTCCTGGCGTCGATTTGCTCGACTAAAGTCTGTGGTCCAGCACGGCCGCAGTCAAATAACTGAAACAATTAAAAGAGTAAAAAAGTAACATTAAACAGGGGAATTAGACAATAATTTTTGAAGAAAAATGATAGGAATTTGCAGTTTCAGCGTGATAGTCTCATACTGATTCTGGAGAGGGAAAAGAAAAGATGGAAAACAAGTCTTAGCTGGATTTAGACAATAAATATAATGAATAGAAGTTATTTCGCTGACCATCATTTTATTTTGAAACATTCATACTCTGCGATCTATAATAATGAAGACAGCAATCAAAAGATGAAATATGAAATTTCCTTACACAATTTATTCTATACGCTTCACGTGCTTCGGAATGTGTGTCTGTGTGTGTGCGTGTTT
>NC_142932.1:38410349-38415349 GCF_046866305.1 Octopus bimaculoides
CATACCGAGAACAGCGATTAAGACTTTTTTGTGATGCAATTCCATTTTCTTCGACCGTTAATACAACCAGTTGTTCGCGAGCCTTACAGTTTCTCATTCAAACTACATAATACCCAGAATTGTCGCATTAATACATTAAGGAGTTTGAGGGAGATTTGGCTGCTCTGCAAAGGTCCGAGGAGAGGGAGGGGGGAAAATTACTTCCTGGAAGTATATATATATATATATATATATATAATATATATATATATATATATATATATATATATATATATGCACACACCACACACATACACACATATATATATGTACGTATATATATATATATATATATATATATATATATATATATATATATATATATATATATATATATATATATTATATATATATATATATATATATATATGTATATATATATATATATATATATGTGAGAGAGAGAGAGAGAGAGAGTGAGAGAGAGAGAGAGAGGAGAGAGAGAGAGAGAGAGAGAGAGAGAGAGAGAGAGAGAGAGAAAGCGAGTAATGAGATTGAGAGAAATATATTGGGAGAGAGTTTTAGGACCACTGCAAGTTCGACATTTTTGAATATTCACGTTTGTCATGGAATGTGATTGGGATGAAGGAAACCATACTTCGAAGTCGCTATGAACAGTTCATTTTAAAAGAAATCACATATGATACTCAACTTAGCGATGAAGATGGATGCTACAATAAATATTTGACTGTTTTATATATATAAATATATATATATATATATATATAATTATATATATATAATATATATATATATACATTTATTTATTTATTTATATATATATATATATATATTTATAAAAAATTCATCCATGCACGTACATATGCACATGTGTATGTATATAGGCATGTAATATTAGAATGTGCGTGCTTGTGTATTCAGTGTCGTGTGAGAAATGAACATCAGATGATAAACTTCGGTTTTACTTTTGACATTTCAAACAGTCACCATCCTACATTGCAAAGAAAACTGCAGCGGGCTGCACACTATTTTCTTATAAGCGCATGGTATTTTCTTATGGGTATTTAGTATTCCCCAACAAAAAATATATAATACATATGATGCAACTCAATTCAATAAAAAAGAGCATATATATTAGCTTAGATGTTGTTTATTTTTCTTTTGTTTTTGTCCTTCTTTATTTTAGATAAAGACGTGTAGTTTTGTTAAGTGATTCCGTTTTTTAATTCAATTTAGTTGTCTTTTGAAATAACTTAGTAAAATGGAATGCAGGTTTGTAAAGATCAAACTGTTATTTCTCTTCTATATACAGGCGTATTTCAAAAGTTAAAGAAAGAATTTTACTGTATAGAAATATCTGCTGAAGATAACGGAGCTGCGACAATTTTATTTTTCTTTGTTTAAAAAATCTTGGATAAAGAAATCCTGCACACGAATAATACTCTCTGTATCGAAAGTGACTTGGAAGTATACTGGTTAGCCATATGTGTACTTGCAGAATGTATTCTTTGTAAGGAGAAAAAATTGGAATAAGCAAACATTTCTCCCTTGATCAAACAGAAACATTGTTTTTGGTAAACCTTACTTAGGATTCTTGACTGATTATACAAAAGGTTAAAAATATTCTCCTGATCTCCTCCACAGCAAACGGTAATCTCATTATGCAGTCTTACATCACATTTTAATAGTGTAATTCTAGTTATATATTGCTGTAAAGTAAAACGAATTGATCATGGCTGAATCGCTCTTTATCATCAATATGATTTCAGTTGGTGACATAAGATTGTTGATATACACATCTAAGGATGGGAATTAGTAGCAATAAATATCAGACACACTACAAATACCTAACAAAAATATGAAGATTTATAGATACAGCTTCAATAGGAAGGATATGCATGGCTGGATGTTTAAACGCATACGGAGAGCTGTGTAGTAGTTGATGGCATTTCAAAAAGGAAGCAGGTCTTTGTTAATCTCAGTGAAAACTAAATCATGGATTTTGTGTGAAGAATCAAAAGTTCTCGTGTGTTATATTATATATTTATACGCACTTGCTTGCTTGTGTAAAGACAGAGAACGAGTTTAAGTGAATATTGCTTGTTATGAACAAAGAACTGCATGAATACTCGTAACAGAACTCAACAGAGGAATTACAGTGAAGAAAATATACTTTTTTACTCCAGGCACAAGGCACGAATTTTGGGGGAGGGTGCAGTCGATTAAATCGATCCAAGTACTCAAGTGGTACTCAATTTATCGACTGCGAAAGGACAAAAGGCAAAGTTGACCTCGGCGGAACTTGAATTCAGAACGTGGGGACAGACGATATATGACTAACCATTTCGCCCGGCGTCCTAAGTTTTCTGCCAGCTCACCGCCTTTCAGCGAAGAAAATATTCTTTTCTAATCTAGGCACAAGGCCCGAAATTTTGGGGGGAGAGAGCTAGATCGACCCATGTACACAACATGAACTTAATTTATTGACCAAGAAAGGATGAAAGGCGAAGTCGACCTCGGTGGAATCTGAACTCAGAATGTAAAGATAGACGAAATTCCACTAAGCATTTCAGGCGGCATGCTAACGTTTCTTATTTCATTATTACCCCACAAGGGGCCAAACATAGAGCGGACAAACAAAGGAATTAAGTCGATTACATCAACCACAGTGCGCAACTGGTACTAATTAATCGACCCCGAAAGGATGAAAAGCTAAGTCGACCTCGGCGGAATTTGAACTCAAAACGTAGTGACAGACAAAATACCGCTAAGCATTTCGCCTGGCGTGCCAACGATTCTGCCAGCTCGCCGCTTTGCTTCAGTTTATCATTTGTTTACACCAACTCACACATGGAAAACAAGCCAGTCACGCATTTATTGTTTATGAATGTTTGTATGCACGTGTGTATGTGTGTGTGTGTGTGTGTTTGTTTGTTTGTGTGTGTGTGTCTGTGTGTGTGTGAATATATGTGTACATAGGCACATATATGTAACATCATTTCACGCTTCCGTGTGGGAATTAGTCTACATTATACATACGTGTGATGATGTTCTTCAAAGCAACCTGTAATGATTTATTTAGTTCCGACCTAAACTCACAATATCTTGCCATCTACGTCACATCAAGCGAATTTCAATCTCATAATATATGAATGTAATAATTCAAGAAAATCTTTCATTTGCTAATGAGGCTGGTTTGAAACCAATACTATTAAGGAAGAGAAGAAACACCAAAGTAATGCAATTTTGAAAGAATTCCCTGAAATTTAGGATTCCTTATGAGCTAATGGTGGATTTGATCGGGAGAATCTTGCAGAATAACAACCGGACACTTCAGTGAAATTATATGAAAAAACTTATAATCATTGCTGGAATGTCTTCGATTAAATATCTGTTTCTTTAGAGGGTTAATATGGATATTAAAAAAAAAAGAGAAACCTATAAAAAAGAATATGCCGCATTTAGTCCTCATTATGTTTTCTCGAAAAATCACTATCCCAATCCGTTTTAAAACATTACGTTGCACAGAAAGTTCTGTAATTTAATTCCGGGAAGAAATTTCAATACAGTATTACTGTGCTTTAATGTGTGAACGTTACACGAAACTGATGAATCGTTCGACACTTTGAAAATGATAACCAGTTCTTTTTTGTTTATTTTTCGGGTCTTTTTGGGATTCAATTTGACCAAATGGTTACAGTTGTAGATACTTCCTTTCCAAAAGTGTGATAAAATAATCGTTGAGCTGCATGATTTATTAGCTCCAGCTTCCTGTCACCGAATACTGTGTATTTTAATTCACTTCTCTCATATTACTTCCTTACTGGATACGTCAACTTAATTCTGTTAGTTTTTTTGGTGTTTTTTTTTGCTTTCTCTTTAATGTTCCTAATTGCATCTGTAACTCGTAAATATGAGAACATTTATTGTCTTCCAGCCAAAGGAGAGCGAACAGATTGTAAGTTAAAGGTGTCAAGCTTCTCAAATAGTTGGATTCTGATGATTAATGGGAGTAATTGGAAGAAAGTTGGAAAAGTATGGAATCACATACTCTTGAAACGTGTTAGATAATATAGACACTGTGGATACAATATATATATATATATTGTATCCACAACATGTATGTATGTATAGTGCTTATTTCAGTCATTGGACTGCGGCCATGCTGGTGCATCTGGTACTTAACTTTAAGATCTGGCACTTGTCATGTGAGTTACTTTTGACGAAACACTAAGCTACGGTGAAATAAAAACAATAATTGCCAAAGACAATGAGCACACACACGTATATGAACATATAAATATACATACACGTACAAACATAAACACACACACACACTCACACACACATACTCACACACACACACACACTCACATACACTCACTCACACACACACACACACATACACACACACACACACACACACACACACACACACACACATATATATATATATATATATATATATATATATATACATATATATGCCTTCACACACACACACACACACATACACACATAGTTATACATACACATAAATGCATTGATATACACAAAGACACACAGATATCCATATGTATATACTGTGATCGTGAAAAATGAAAAGAAAAAAGAAAAGAAGTTAGCGTCTTATATCTTTATGTGTATAGAGGGAATTTAGAATAAACTCCGCTGCTGTTTCCTAATGTTCGAATATGTTTGATGTTGGTTTCATATAATGAGTGAGATATATACTACTAAGATATAAAGACGTGTCATAGGTGTTAGCATGCTTCGTTTGCACCGGAAGGTATCTGGAAAGCCTTATAGGGGAGATAATCGAACATGACCTTACACCATGAACGCATACCTGCGACACATCCTTTGATGGATCCACATGCAATATATATTTAATGGTGTCGAAAACGACGTAATTGGTTTCTCGGTTTAAAATCTCCAATAAACGTTCTGCTACACATCAGATATTGCGGTCAGCATCTTCAAAGATGAGAATCAGTTTG
>NC_142932.1:38424066-38444066 GCF_046866305.1 Octopus bimaculoides
CCATGTTCAACTTCCTCCCTTTTCCTCTCTCTACCACTTCTCGTTGATCACACGTGGTCTGTGGTCACATCTACCTTTTTCCATTCGGGTAGCATAAAGGCAACACGAACTGCTATTTCTCTCTGCTCAAGTTCGTCACATCACAGCGTTCAGTATCTCATCTCGTTCGGCTTAACGGCTCTCAAAGTTTGTTTTCCCTGTTTAGTTTTCCCTGTTTTGGTTTGTGATTGCCACTTTGGAATCCTCCGCATAGCAGGATTTATTTAATTAGCTTTGCAGGAAGAGCTATTCTAAGAGCACGTTCTGCCTTATCTTCGAAACGCCTAGTTTAGAATAGAGGCAGCTGATGAAGTAAAAGTTCCATATGTGGCTTGTCTGTTGCCTATGTGTTCATTCTGTTGTCCGTAAAAAAAAAACTTTCGTTTTTTTGTTCTTTGCTTATGTTCCCGTTCCTTTCTTGTCCACATTTTATACATATATATATATATATATATATATATATATATATATATATATATATATATATATATATATATATATATATATATATATATATATATATATATATATATATATATATACGTATTCTTTTCATTCCTGTGTTTGATCATTATTCTTGTGAAGAAGGACATGGCAAGAGAGAAAAAAAGCACTGCATGCTACCTCATTGTAAGCAGCCGGTTATACGGGATTGTGCTATTTGTCAGACATTGTTTATAGGTGTTTTAGATCTAGTTTGAATTCTTTGCAATCAAATTTGATGGCAAATAATCCAAACTAGATCGAAAACATCTATAATAGTAATACATAGTTTGTCATATTTGGTGGATGGTGTGAAGGGAAATCTTGTAACGTTACTTTAATAGCTTTCAACAAATTATCTTCGACACGGAGGTCCCCATGTGTCGAAGTGTAGTGAAGTTGGAGGAACAGTTACTATTGTCGAAATTATATCAATAGAGTGAGTGAATTCGCTTGACCTGCTAGGAATAAAAACAGTACTTTAGTACACAGACCATATCCATTAGTTAACTGTCGCTTATTATAATTGCTTGTTCGTAGTGAGAGTCTGACTTCTTACTCAGATCTTGATATTGTTCATTATTCTTAAGGCGAGTTTTACCTAATATTTACTATATATCTTACCTTGGTAATCTTTAAAGCTTACCAAAATGTATTATATGACGAAGATCACCTTGCAACATTTCGGAATATATTATCTGTACAAGGATCCAGAAAAAAATCTTACAATTTATTCCATTAATTGTGTAGACAATTTGTCAAAATGTTCTACCAGACACAATGGAACTGTTCCTATGTTGCAAGAAATATGGTTTCTGAAACATTGTTAGTTACGAGAGATCACTCATGCATTGTACAAGGGAGGTCACTGGAATGCAACATATGTGTTATTTACAATTTTTCGATGTAATAATCTAATATACTTATTAACTAGCAGTTTTATTGCCTTCACGTTAGATAATCATTGGAAATCACGCTACTTGTGAATTGTTCTAAAGTATAAAGAATGTGACAAAATTGACTTTTTAATGTCGATTGTTTAAACCTGGCCAATGTCTTCTGGTTGCTATTTAATATTGTGTCTAGCCAATGAAATAGAATTCATGTACGTTAAAATGCCGATAAATTATTACATAACACTCAAGGAAATATATGAATTATTATATCTATATCTTTTTTAGCCTACTGGATCAGGAAGGTGCAGGACCCACTGCCATTGTAGATCTTCTTAAGTTGTAGAATATGGTGCCATTATTGTTCTTTTATTTTGAAACTTTGCAAAGTACACCTGCAAGATTGGAGTCCCAGCTAACCAACGATTTGCAAAAGAAGGACCTGCTGTAGTGATCGGTGTGGCGCTTAGATGTTGTTGGGTACAGCAAAAATTAGTAGATTAGAGGTCCCGGGAAGGAGGGGGCAATCACTGACGGAATGTTGCATTGATTTAGCAATTTCTGGCGAGCAGAAGCTAGACATTAGTATCGAAGATGAAAGGCAGAATAATGGGGACAAAGTACTTGTCATAATCTCTCAACGAGTTAATTGTCAATTGTCATAATCTGTCAACGAGTTACTTTTTTGCGATCCAATTCTGGATTGAAAGATATCATTGTGTGCAGCTGCAGCAGCGTCCAAAATGTGGAGCAAATAATCCTTTGTGTGAATGACCTTTAATTTGTACAGATACGATGCCTTTGGTGGCAGAAACTATTTTGAGCCCTAAAAGAACAGGCCTATTGTTGGGATGTTATCCTTGCTATGTTAAAGGATATGCATTTACTATAGGAGATCTTCGTTTTTGAATAAAATCTGACAAGTGTAGCAAATGTGTGAGGATTAGCTGTTCCTTTTCAAAAGGTTGTTGTTTTCGTGAGATGTGTGCTGTCTGTATTTTTGTGACACATGGGCAGAAACGAACAAAGGGTTACATGAGATTTAATACTATGTGGTACAGAATGCGTTCCGTGAAAATAAGAGACAAAACGACGTAGTCAATTTAGGTTAGAGTTCCAAGAGGTGAGAGACTGATTGAATCTAATGGGAGGCTATTTTGTAACGGAATTCACATAGCAGATCTAATTGCAAGTTGAGAGGGACACCATGATTTTTATTGAATTTCTGCAAAGCTCAGAGCCACCTCTGGGCAACCTGAAGATCTAGATTTACTGAAAGTGTAGCGAATGTCATTAAACAGGACGTCGCTTCATGAATATTGTGCTAAGTGTCCATAATATTTAATGAAATTTGTCTTTCGTTACGAAACTAGTTTTGTTCAACTTGTTACATCGTATATTGTCCTATAGTTATTCGACTAAAGGCATATAACTATTTTATGTATGCTATATATCAGAGGCGCAGACGTTACTGTATGGTAAGAAGCTTGCTTCACAGCCACAGAGTTCTAGGTTCATTTCCACAGCGAGGCAACTACGGCAAGTATTTTCTACTAAAGCTTCGGCCCGATGAAACCTTTATGAGTGTATTTGTTAAATGGAAACTGAAAGAAGTCTGTCGTGTGTGTGTGTGTGCCTGTATTGCTGTGTGCGTGCGTGCGTGTGTGTGTGTTTGTGTGTGTGAGAGTGTGTGTGTATGTGTGTGCATCTATTTGTCCACCGACACTGCTCGACAGCCGGTGTTGTTTTGTTTACATCCCCGTAACTTAGTGGTTCGTCAAGAGATACCGTTAGAATAAGTAACACGCGTAAAAATAAGTTCTGCTTATATATATATATATATATATATATATATATATATATATATATATATATATCCCTGCAAGGGGATATATGGTGAAATATGTTTTTGGAGAGCGTATGTAAGGTAGTACTTATATCAAGATGTGCGTGTGCTTTAAAAATATTGGCGAATCGTTAATGATTTCATATTTCACTTTTAGTTTGTCTTCTATAATTAAAAAAAAAAGAAAACAAAAGGTAAAAAAGAATCACTTCCGCCTTGAAAATTAGTTATGAAGTTCTTTAAAATTTAAGTAATTTCTCAAATTTCATCCTCGTTATATTACAAATAAAGTTGGTCGATGATGATCAATAAGACATCATCTATCGTTATTGGTTCTTTGACATATTTTTTTATCTTCTTGCAACGCATCTTGCTTTTCTGTTTTATAAAAAAAAATTCATTCTAGCATTCACACAAGCATACATACACACGCACATATGTATGAATAGTCATGTGTGTGTGTGAGTGTATGTTAGTGTTTATAAATGTGTGTATATATATATATATATATATATATATATATATATATATATATATATATATATATATATATATATATATATATATATATATATATATATATATATATATATATATATATATATATATATATATATATATATATATATATATATATATTATATATATATATATATATATATATATATTATATATATATATGTGTGTGTGTGTGTGTATGTGTGTGTGTGTGTGTGTGTGTGTTTACCTATATATGGGTGTGTGTATGTCGTATGCGTATGTGCTTTTCTGTATGTAAAGTACATATGCTTCTCTACGTTTCATGATTTTGCTTCGTTCCCATGTGTGTGTGTTGAAGAATTGATTTGTTTATTTATTAATCTTATAAATGTTGAACTGGAAATATAATATCTTTGCCAGGATTTTCTTAATATTGATTGAAATGTCAGAAAGTTAAAGACAAAAAATTCATCTTGATGTATATATATATATTTTTTTCTTTCCTAAATTCTACTTTTCAATTAAGCTACATAAAATGATCACTGTTTTTGTTTTTTTTTTTGTTATTCTGCATAACTGGTATTTAATTTCATTAACTTTTCTTTATTATTTTTGGAGAAAATAAATTAATATATTATTTGAAATTATTATATTACGTTTCCTCTAGGTGATATATTTTTCTACAGATTTACGCATGCATCATTATTATTTGTAATAATCTGTATTAAATATGTTAAATTCTAAGATACATGTTCACTTAATATGAGTGGAAAATATGTATTTTTTCCTTTGTACGAAGATTTCAATCTTTTTACATAATGTGAAGTGAGATTACAACTTCAAAATATATCAATGACGATATTACTATATGCTTATACCGTGTTATATTCTGGGAGTAAAATATGAACCGGAAACCTGATTTCTTTATACTACCAATACTCTTTCTTTCAGATCGTTCTTTTTATATACATACATTATTATATTGGGTTTATGTGAAGATTAGCCAGAGCAAGAACTATAAACTCAAGGACATAAAGACCATCCGTTTTGTGATCTTGGAAGACACTACCACATTGTTAAATTAAAATGCAGCTCTCTTAGCATAGAGCTGGTACTTAACAACTGGTACTTAATTGATCGACCCCAGCGGAATTTGAACTCAGAACGTAAAGACAGGCGAAATACAGCTAACACTTCTGCCAGCTCGCCACTTTGCTCTCTTAGTATAGTGTCTTGATCCGAGACCTAACCTGGTAACTTTCGTCTAAGTGTGCTACATAAAATATACTCATCCCACCGGTAATGGCCTATTTCTAAAACATACGTAAGGTTAAATCTAATTAGCTCTGTAAAGAGTGCAGGGTCAATTAACGTTAAAAAAATACAAATATAAACAGTTAAATGTAGTGTCATCATTTTTAATTATTAAACAATGTATAATTCACTTTCATTTTGAGTTATAAACAAAATCCCTTCAGTATGGTTCCATGAGCTTTACAGTTACTAAATTCTCATCCCGTAAGGGACAATTGTTGCAATGCAACAAGTCTTCATATTCTCACCTACCATTTTCAGAATATTTACGAATTTGAGTGACATATGCAAGTTCGGCCTCATAGTGTAGTTCTCAAAAAGCGGGTGTTAGACCAGTATCCATAGGAATACGAATATCGCGAGAAACTTCCATTTAGAAGGCAACCCAGACTTTGGTTGTTAGCAGAAAAAACTGTAGATAGAAATGTAAAATAATTTTATCTTCAGAAATTCAATCTGGTGAGTCTTACATAGAAAACACATGAAGGTGAAATAGCATGGGTGCTCTTTCAAAAATAAGACATTTCAGGATACTGATTTGGAGGCAAAACGTGCTTGCGCTGGTTCTATAAGATGCCAATATCGAAATTCTATTGAAACGTAGGATATAGATCAGATATTAACACGTTATCTCCAAGTAGGCTTTCTGCTAAACTCAGCATTTGGTCCTGAAACACGGATCGAGAGCGACCAAGTGGATATAAACAAAAAAAGAATACAAGAATAATTGTGTTTATTCGAAAGGTTGCTATATAACGTTACTCAATTGGGTACGTAACTAAGAGAGAAGATAGAGTCGCTCCTGTGCAGCCATTAAATCTCCGATTTGAGAGGTGACAGATCTGGTAGGAGATACATGTTATTAGAATGTCAGAGCAACGTCAGCCCTTGAGCGAGAAACTTACTTTCAGATAGCGTCACCCAGCTGGCAAAATGAGTAGTACCTGTAATTCAAAGGGCCAGACTTGTCACATTCTATAACACGCTGGATCTCCCTGAGAAATGCGTTGAGAGTGCATGTGTATATGGAGCGTTTGCATGTTAATTTCAGGAGCGGGCTCTCCTGTTGGTCGTATCATCTGGAACACTGGTCGTTTTTAGCCAATATAGATTAAGGCCACACACACACACGCAGACACACACAAACAAACAAACAAACACACACACACACACAGAACATACACATACACATACACATATTTATAAGAATGCGTGTTATTAATATTTGTTTGAACGAGTGCCTGTAAATGGAACGCTTTGTGTATGAAATTTGCCAAGAAATGACGGATAGCGTTCTCATATATTCAATATACTGACGAAGGTTACCTATATTTATAAATATACATGAGTGCGTGCGGGTGTGTATGGCTGTACGTGTGTGGGAGTATCTGTGTTGGTATGTTTAAATGTATACATGTATGTATATATGTTTGTGTGTGCTTGTATGTGAGTGAGTACGTGTGTGAGGGATTGAATATCTATGTCTCAGGAAAAATAGCGTTGCATTAAAAGATGTGAGAAATTGGCTGTTCCACTATATATATCAGAATAGATTTATCAACTTCCACTATTAATCATTTCAGCAATTAGTTAAGTGATTGCTTATGTCTTTCAAGTTGGAAAGACGATATAATGATCAATTCAATTGACTTTTTATTCTTTTTCATTTTGTTTTTTATCTAACAAAAGGGCAGTAGGTCTCGTTTATCACTGCATATAAACAACGATTGCTTAGTGCTATTCTTGTCAGCAAATCTTGCCTATTTTTATCTCACATAAATGTATCCTCCAATAAATCAGGGCCAACTACAGTGGGGATCATGCCAATAACCTCGTATGGATGTATAGCATTCGTAAACGATATATAACGTGACCTTTGAACAAATACAACTCTCAAAATATTAATTCTTCTTAAAATATTTATCCGCTCCAGATGTTATACTTGTATTCTTTGCCGTTTTGGAAAGAATATTTCTTCGCCCACGAAGGGTTCCGCATTCAGAAGGCTTTGGTAAACGAAAACTGAATGAAAACCATGTTTACATGGCCATAACGTAGTAGCGGTAAGGTAAAAGGTAATGATAAAATAAGTTCCAGATGTGAAAAGTAAATACTTGGGACGGTTCGTTCGTTCGACTAAAATTGTTGAATGCGGTGCCACAGCATGACCGCAAACACTAATGAATGAAACAATGAAATAATAAATGATATGTATTAGTCATTAGAATGCAGCCATCCTAGAACACCATCTGGAAGTAGAATCAATTCACACAAGCAATTATTTTTCTTTTTAAAAATTGTCATTTATTCTACCGTTATCAAACGCCGAACCTCTAAGTTACGTGACGTAAACAAACCAACAATGGTTAAGGTGAGCTGGGGACAAGAGACACACATCCACCAGACACTGGCACCGAGACACACACACACACACACACACACACACACACACAAACACGCACACACACAAACACGCACACACGGGGCGGTGAATAAACTGTCGTCTAAAGTACTCAAAAATGAAAATAACATCATCTCATTTTAACAGCTATATTTACGAAAATTATATAAAAGTATCTTGAAATACTATAGAGTAAATTTATAGAAGATTATGTAATCTCCTGCAACTCTTCTGGGCGGTCTTCTTCTTTAAGTTGCTTAATGCTGCCATAATCCTTACCTTCAGTTCATCTGTGGTGTAACAAGGAGGTTTGTTGATCTCTCGCACAACTGCGCCCCACGCATAATCATAAGTGTTGAGCCTAATAACATCATCAAGCAGACATACTTACTAATAGGAAGAATGAACCACAAAATACAAGAGAAATATAGTCGTCGATATACATGCACATGTTACCAAACATTCACACATACCCACACTGACGTGCGTGCGCTGTAGCAGGGGCACACAGTACACAAATGCAAACAGAAATGCTTACATGACACATTCTCTTCACGAGTGATGAATAGTTAATATATCTATTACAGTTCTATATTTAAGAGACGAGGAATTGTGTACCTTATTTACATTTGACGGATATTTGTCCTTATCTTGTTTGTTGCCAACACAACGTTTTGGCTGATATACCCTCCAGCCTTCATGAGGTGACTTGGGGAAATTTCGAACCTGGGTTCTCATTCCTAAGGTATGTTCTGATGTTATTATTGTTATTATTATTGTTATCATCATCATTATTCAGGTCACTGCCTGGAATCGAACTCGGAATCTTAGAGTTAGTAGCCCGCGCTCTTAACCACTATGTCATCTGCCCGTGGGTTCTTAATTTCTCCAAGACACCTGATGAATGTTGGTGTATATAACAGCCGAAACGTTGTATTAACAATAAACAAGATGAGGACACATATTCTTAAAACGTAAATAATGTACATAATTCTGAGATATATATTTGTCGTTTTGCAAAAGCATATATTTTTCCTACAGTAGGCACAAGGTCCAAAATTTGGGGCGAGGAGTCAGTTGATTAGATCGACCCCAGTACGAAACTGGTACTTAATTTAAAGACCACGAAAGGATGAAAAGTACAGCCGAACTCGGTGGAATTTGAACGTAAAAACAGACGAAATACCGCTAAACATTTTGCCCGTCATACTAACGCTTCTGCCAGCTCGCCATCATACTAATTCCACAATAATCTTTTCTATTCTAGGCACATGGTCTAAAATTCATGGGGAGGGTGCATGTCGATTAGATCGACCTTAATACGCAACTGCTACTTAATTTATCGACCCTGAAAGGATGAAAGGTAAAGTCGACTTCGGCGGAATATGAACTCAGAACGTAAAAACAGACGAAATACCGCTAAGCATTTCCCCGGCGTACTGATGTTTCTACCTTACTAAATTTACAATAATAAACGTACAACAGCTGCCAGTGCATATTTCAAGTTTATTTAATTACACAGTGCAGCTGGAAAAGACGCATGAGAAGCTGGTAAGAGGATATCGTTACAAAGATATATTATCTCTTGAAATCAATTACATGTGTACGAAAATAATATCACAGGTGTACACTTGTTATAGCTGCTTCGGCGTTGCGTTGTGGGGGATTCGAATTAATGATGTCGGAATTATTTTTTTCCGTAATTATCTTTCTCATATCATACCCTGCACAGTTCTTATTAATAATGTTGCCACTGTGATACCATAAACAATTCTGGAGGGTCTAAAAATTAACGAATGACATTAGTCCATGTTGGTTCATTTCAATCAGTTGTGGTAACTTTTCTATATTAAATGCAAGTAAATTTCGCATTTTCACTTAGGGTGTACCGACAAATCAAGAGTAAAATACAAGTACGTGTGTATTTAAAACACACATGAATGCACACACACACACACACACACACACAAGCATTTATTTATATTATGTGTGTATATATATATATATACACACACATATATATATATATATATATATACATATATATATGTATGTATATATATATATATATATATATATATATATATATATATATATATATATATATATATATATATATATATATATATATATATGTGTGTGTGTGTGTGTGTGTGTGTATATATATATGTGTGTGTGTGTGTGTGTGTATATATACGTGCACATAGGCGCAGGAGTGTCTGCGTGGTAATTAGTTTACTTACGAAACACATGGTTCCGGGTTCAGTCCCACTGCGTGGCACCTTGGCTGTTTTCTACTTAGACCAATGAAAAACCTTGTTAGTGAATTTGGTAGACAGAAACTGAAAGAAGACCGTCGTATATATGTGTATATACATATATATATATATATATATATATATATATATATATATATATATATATGTGTGTGTGTGTGTGTGTGTGTGTGTGTGTGTGTGTGTGTGTGTGTGTGTATGTGTGTGTGTGTGTGTGTATGCGTGTGTGTTTGTGTGTGTGTTTATGCATCTGTGTTTGTCCACCAAATATCGCTTGACAACCGATACTGGTGTGTTTCGTCTACCGTTACATTCTAAGATCATATTCCGCGTAGGTCGACTTTGCCATTCATCCTTTCGGGGTCGATAAATTATGCGCCATTTACGCACTGGGGTCGATGTAATCGGCTTAATCTCTTTGTCTGTCCTTGTTTGTCCTCACTATGTATAGCTCCTTGTGTAAATATGAAACTTAAATGTAATAAAATGTTTTTAATTGAAGACATTTAAAGTGCCTACGTGGTAACTGTAAACCTACTTTTGGGCCACCCTCCACATATAGTGGTGGTGGTGGTGGTGTGATTATAAGTGGTAGTGGTAGTACAGCTGGCGATGTGAGAAGTAATTTTATTTTCCTTTTGATTGAACTAAATTGTTTACATCCCCTATCACTTAACGCATGCATATCTCAAACTTACTATTCACTGTAGAAAGTAACCAGTTTCATGTTTGCCCGTCATATGCAATAAATATCAATATGTCATAAGTAGAGACATTTGATTAAGTGGGGTTCTTTTTGCCTGAACCTATATTAGGCCATGATCAGCTGTATGTTGCATTCTCAATGGCTCGCAAATTATTCTGATGAGAGAGTTAAAGTTATGAAAACTGACACACAAAGGAAAAGAAGAGGGAGAACTTGGACGAAGTGCATTGTCTGTAAAGATGTATTGGACTGAAAGGTGTACACAAATTCAAATGTATATTGGCTCTGACCCATCGCCTTGGTTTATCAGTTTCCAACGATGTGGATTTCAGAATATACCGTGGAGCATTAAAGTTTTACCCCCGTGAAAGTGTGACCCCTATATTTTACATACGAAATAATTTATTTTACTAATGTTCTTTATAGCCCCAGGAAGACATCTCATCCAGCTGGCTAACAACACACTGTGTGTGTCCGATTTCCCGTTTCCTTCACAAATACTCATCGGAAACAGACAATGTGTGGTTAACCAGCTGGAGGAGAATCTTCCTGGGGCTATAAACAACGGTAATATCGTCCCCATGGGTCCATAATATTTAGGTGGTATATATACTTCACGATTCTCGCTCAGTGATTTATTATTGCTAATTTATTTTACTATAACATTTTTTAAATTTTTTCCTCTATAAGGGGAAAATGGAGAAATAAGAGTGAATATTTATTTTATGAGTGCTGTGTATTAAGTCTATCAAATTGTACATTAAGTATATAATGTATATTTAGAAAGTGCATTGAGTAATCGTCGTATCCTAATTTCCTTCACTTTTCCATGAATAGCAGATGAGTGACTATCTTTTGATAGATATACAACACAAGCTACGCTTTCAGTCTTTTAGATAAAGTTTTGAGGAATAACCCAACAATTTTACTATTATGTTCGTGATATATTTACGGCTCCCGCTAGTTAGAAGAATTAAGGCTATTACCCGCCTGAATCATTAGTTTTGGGGACAAAATATTTGGCTGATTTTTCTTTCGTTTCCGACTCTTAACGGTTTGCGCTCAAATTCTACCAAATTTTACTTTAATTTTTGCTCATTTTCGGGTGGAAAATGCAAGTACGAGTTGTGCGCTGCCGTCAATGTAATCGGAAAAAAAAAATACACTTTGATCTTTGGTTGTAAATGTGTAAATAAATATTAAATGTGATAGAAACTCGGAATTATAGAAAGGTAACTCTTATGTATAGGAACAAGGAAACGTCTCTTGTTTTCGTCATCATCCTCTACGTTTAAAATACTTTTAAGAAGGACATTTATTCCCCAGAGACATCGTGCACATAACCTCTTTCTCTCTCTTTCTCACGTACATACACATACACACAGACAGACACGCATACACACACATGCTCGTGCACTCAGATATGCCCTTTTCGTGCCATAAGCAATGAAGAGGTTAAGGGAAGCGCTCGAATTCACTTACTACCAAGTTAATTAAATGGGATATCTGAGTATGTGTATATATATATATATATTCACTATGATAGATCGCTGACCGTTACACACCTGTTTTTCCCACCTGGCTTATCGACACACGACTGTGTCCTGTTTGCCAAGGGAAATCCGGATCCGTTCGTGCTGCAGATGTTGGTGAGAGGGATAACTTCCCTTGGCAAACAGGACACAGTCGTGTGTCGATAAGCCAGCTGGAGGAGATGTCCTCCTGGGGCTAAAAGCAACAGTAACATCCACCCCTAGGGGTCAGCCACACTTAAGTGGCAATATACTACACTTTATCGTGCAGTTACTGTTAATACTTCATTTAGAGAATTAACATTGCTATATATATATATATATATATATATATATATATATACGCATGCATGCATGCATGTATGTATGTAAATATGTATGTATGTATTATGTATGTGTGCATGTGTGTATGTATGTATGTATGTATGTATAGAGTGTTAGGTGACAAAAAACAGTCGTCAGAATTTACCAAAAAATTTTTGGGTTCTGCATTAATATTAGCGCTTACGTTCCTCTCTACATGCACAAACACACCCACATGCATACATACATATGTATGTATATATATATATATATATATATATATATATATATATATATATATATATATATATATATATATATATATATATATATATATATATATATATATATACATATATATACAATATATATATATATATATATATATATATATATATATATATATATATATATATATATATATATATATATATGTGTGTGTGTGTGTGTGTGTGTGTGTGTGTGTATTGAATATCTACCGACGGAGAGAAAATCGATGGATACCGTAATTGTGAGAAATTATATATTCTATCTTCGTCGAATCTCTCTCTTGCTACTCCGAACTATCCTCCTAGAAGCACTGGACCTTCAGCAACTTTATAAATATTTGTGTTTGTGTATATAACTATGTATATTCGTGCGTGCATTGGTGCACATGAAAGTCTATCTGTTATTTGTGCTAATATATAGATTGTGTATCGAAATTGCTATCTTCCTAATAATTCGTCGAAAAAGGAATTCTGTAGAGACAATATACCATTTCTTAATGTAACAAACGTGGGATAAATAGGGTGTTATTTAAATATAGTATTGAAATATATAATTATCTCCCGGAAATATAATGTATCATAAGATATATTAAAATGGGAAATAACTTCACCTGCACCATGCAAAAAATTGTCGTTCAAAGCAGAAATGAATAGCATTAGTGCATGTTAAGTAGTTAAACCAGTGATTTCTCAGGCAGACACAGAAACAGAGATGCAAAACGCAAAGGAAACGATAACACCGATCTGAGTAACACCACTCTATATTCGAAGCCTCACACACCCTCCTTCCCCTCCTTTACATTCTTCTTCTTCTTCTTCTTCTTCTTCTTCTTCCAGCTCTATTGACGAAAGACAATTTTCCATCAATGTGTGTCTCTGTATGTTTGTGTACGCTTGTGCGTGTCACACTGTGTGTGTCAACGCACGCTTGTTTCTGCGGGTTTGTACGCGTTTGCATTAGCGTGACCGAGCGGGTCATTTCATGTTTTTTTTTTTTAAATTTTACGTTTGACACAAAACAACCCGTGTTCAAATATCAAGAAAAGTATCATACTAACTACAAATTCTTACAGTTCTATATTTAAAAGATGAGGATTTATGTACATTATTATTATTTACATTATTTACATTTGACGGATATTTGTCCTCATCTTGTTTGTTGTTAACGCAACATTTTGACTGATACACCCTCCACCTTCATCAGGTGTATTGAGAAAATTTCCAGCCTGGGTTCTCATTCCTAAGGTAATTTTCGATGTTATTATTATTATTATTATTATTATTCAGGTCACTGCCTGGAAACGAACTTACAATATTGGGGTTAGTAGCCCGCGCTGTTAACCTCTAAGCCATATGCCCGTGAGCATATTGCGTAGTGGTTAATATTAATAATAATAGCAACATTGAAAAATACCTTAGGAATGAGAACCTAGGTTCGAAATTTCCCTAAGGCATCCGATGAAGGCTTGAGGGTATAACAGCCGAAAAGTTGTTTTAACAACAAACGAGATGAGGACAAATATCCGTCAAATGGAAATAATGTAAATAATGTACAAATTCTTAATCGTGTTAACATTTTATTCTATTCTTTTTTTTTTCCAATTCTTTCAGTTCCATATACTTATGTTACATTATTCTGAAGCATATGTAAGTATTGATCGTAACAATTTCTACAAGAAAAAAAACAAAAAAAACAAAAAAAATAATGTACACAAACACCGGCGACATTTTTTTCGCATGCATTCTACAATGATTTGAATAAACATTTATGTAGAAAATTACTATTTTTAAATCTCACAATGAGTGATATTCAGCAACAGTAGTAAAGATTATTTGCCAACATAACATAGTAGTCCTGGTTTAGGAGGAATATTGTTCGAAAATATAAAGACACAGATCGTGTCGTACATCCAGTTGGATCGTGTCGTACAGCCAGAAACGTTCGTCCTAAACCACGACTGCCATGTTATGTTGGCAAATAATCTTTACTCCAAAGATTTATTTGTTCATGAATTATTACAGCAGGCTTAATATTTTAGATTTCTTGATCTGCAGAAGGAATTCTGTAACCCCTCGCTATATCGCAGCTCACTTATCGCGGTCTGTTATTTAAGCTTACGTTGATTCCTCCGTGTTCTTGTTTTGCATTAATAATAAAATAAATATGTACAAATTATAAAAATAATAATAATAATAATGTTTACAGTACAGTACTGTTTCTACTTCGCGGATTTTCATAAAATTTTGGCACAAGGCCAGCATTTCAGGGAGGGACGAAGTCGATAACATCGAGCCCTAGTGCTGAAGCGGTACTTATTATATTGACCTCGAAATGGATAAAAGGCAATATCAACTGTGGCAGGATTCACGATCTGAGCGTAAAGACGGACTAATTCCCGCTAAGCACTGTTTCCGGCGAGCTACCGCTTCTGCCAGCTCACGGCTTTTTAAGGCTTACATATTATATATAATTCAGTAACCCCTCGACTATCCGGTGTGTAACGTTCAAAACGCCCGCGTTAGGTGAAAATCTGTTAAGTATAAACATTATTTGTGTATTTGTTTCCAGCTCGAAACAACCATTCAACTAAAAACGTACATTCTTCAATGGTTAGCATGTCGACACACTGAAAGGTACACAGTGACTGAGAGATAATGGCTGACACCCGGCCGCCCACGCAATGATAGCGAAGTTGTGCATGCGCAGGCTGAAATCATTCATTGCGGAAAGACTTTATTAACATCCTGTACAACGTTTATATTAATAATATTCATCTGAAGAAATGTTACTAATAATTTCCTGTTTGAGATATGTTTGATATATATATATATATATATATATATATATATATATATATATATATATATATATATATATATATATATATATATATATATATATAAATATGTTACATTTATGTGAGGATACATATATTTGATTTTCATAAACATGAAATTTCCCTCCTCCGAGTGATTCTCTTAATATTGGACGTGTAATATTAAACTTTAACAGCTATAAAATCATTAATATATGGTGACATTGAGTGTTTGATTTATTTGAAAATAATTCGCTGATAGCATCAATACATTTGGGCGATCAAATTCGTACTAATGTTCAACGTATGCCTCGAGGGCAACAATGAAGAATGTTTCACCGCAAAGTTGTTGCGTGATGAGGAATTCCGGGAGAAATACTATTCTATACGCAACAGAATGACATCCAAATGAAGACACCAACGTATCAACGCACACCTTCTCATACATGTGCACATGTGTATGTGAGTGTATGTGTGTGTGTGTGAGTGTGTATGTGTGTGAGTGTATGTGTGCTTGTGTGTGTGTTCACTGCCCCAAGAATAATTACTAATTGAATACATGCGAGTAGCCAACTGAATGAATAAGAATGAATGACATTTGGTGTTTTTCGTTTAAAGGAAGACATTTGCATTTGATATTTTGTACATGCATGTACCTGAGAGGTTTAAAACGTTTTAGAAAATATTTAGTTCCGCTAATGATAACAATTAACTTAATTGTTTAATTTTAGGTTATGATTTGTCTAATTGAATTACACTTCCTCTTGTGCTTGATAGTCGATATTATTAATCAATATGTTTTTTAACATATTCAAAAGCTTAAATGCTAAAACCGGAAACCGTTTGTTGATATATTATTGTCTTTCAAATGTTCTCAATTTATTGTCTAAAAGGAAAAATTATTAAATCGAAATATTAAATTTTAATTAGTTGAATGTATTGAATAATTCTAGACATGTTCAAGAATCATTAATCATCTGAGTTGTTTCCATGAAAACCAACATGGGGAATTCTCTTCTTTATCTGCTGCTTTAATTATCATAGATTAGCGAACATGCAGCTGTAAGTGATTCCACTGAAATCTATTCAGCAAAAAATACCGTAAATATAACCAGCATTTCGTCCGTCTTCACTTTCTGAGTTCAAATTCTGGTGAGGTCGAATTTGCTTTTCATCATTTCGGAGTCGATAAACAATCCCCAGCTGAACATTTGGGCCAATGTAATCGACTTAATTACTTTCTAAAATTGCTTGCCTTAAGCAAAAATTAGAAACCAATTCAACCATAGACGTTAAGGCGGCAGGCTGGCAGAATCATCCACATGCCGATCAGAAGGCCTAGCGAAATTTCGTCCATGTTTACCGCATAATTCCAAATTCTCCTGAGGTCGATTTTGCATTTCGTCATTTCGAGGCCTATAATATAATTACCAGTTGAATATTGGGTCGATATAATCAAATTACTTCCCACCCTGGAATTGCTGGTATTGTGGCAGTTTGAAACCAATATGACCATCATGTTGATGTTCTATACGATACAAATAAATATAAAGAATGCACAAGTATTCGTATTTAAACCACCCCAACAGATATAACCACGTAATCTGTAGTTTAGGAAAGTATTTAAAAATGGTATTTATATTATTTCATTGAATCGTATATATCATGCAGACAATGGGTGATAGAGATATTAACATTTTCTACAGACATTGCTTCTTAAATTTTATATGCTATGATTTACTTTCCTGATAATCGTTGTATCTTCTTACTGTTTTACTTTCATAAAGATTTCAGCAGTAATCTTTACTTGTGTTGCCCAGTCAAAACAATGCTGCAAAGTGAAATAAATAAATATTAAAACAAGAGCACTCAGAGAAGGCGAACCTCCACACAGCCAACACCAACATCCTCTCAACGATTAGCCAGAAATGATGTTTAAAATGAGAATATCGGAAATACATTCGATTGATCTCACAAACGAGAATACTAAAAACACACCCGACCGCTCTCAAAAATTAAGTAAAAGAAAAGAATAAAACAGGAAAAATAATCCAGAATCGTTGTCCTGTACCAGATCGATCCCAAAATCTAATTAGTTTGAGTCAGCTACAAGGCCAAACATCCCTGAAAGTTTCCTCCGCATCCATCCAGTGGTTCTTGAGATATTTTGATCACGGACAAACAAACAAACATGACTGAAACAATACCTCCGCTTTAGTAAAGTCTGAGGTATTGATTAGCTACACAAAGGAAACACTATCATCTACCAAACAATCAGTAGCATCACAGCTATGGTGGTTTAAATTACGGAGTATTTTTCTCTCAAACACTGTATATGAAATGATCGCTGCAAAAGTAAGTTTTACCTATGTCAAAAATATTTATATTCCATTATGATATTTTAACTCATAATTCCAAAAAGTAGCTAGAGCAAGTCATTAGTGTTCGATAGTATGTGTCATGTTTTTATTGAAATATTACAAAACATTTTACAATGATAAAAATTTTATGTGCTTCCTACTGAATCGAGAGACCTAAAATAATAAAATGATTGTTTAAATTAAAATTTATCTAGAGACAAATGATAATTGAAATTTTGCTAGAATGTGAGTGTAATAATGTCGCTGATAATATTTCGTTTTTTAATGGGTCACATTCAATTGTGAATTTATTTGTTGTTTTAGTTATATAACGCATCAGTTTAATGAGAAATACAATACGTCGATTATATATCTAAGGAATATAAAATCAGAAAGGAACTTCACTAATATAGGTGATGCATTTTAATCAACGAGAATTATTCATTGGGTGATGAGGTTGATACGTTACGCTTCAGTTCGATCTGCTGCCGAGGCTTTATCACTTCAACAAACATTTCAACAAAAGTTTTAAAACTGATACTAGTTCTTCTGTACTAGAGGCACATGACCTGAAATTTTGAGGGAGGGTGACTAGTCGCTTACATCTACCCCAGTGCGTAACTGTTACTTAATTTGTCGATCCCGAAAGGATGAAACGCAAAATACCCAGGCAGAATTTGAATGCAAAACGTGAAGACAAACGAAATACAACAAAGCATTTCACCCGGCGTGCTAGATACTATGCTAGCTCGCCACCTTAAGACTGATTCTCAGTAGGTTTCTTTCTGTCCTTGAAAATCTGTGACTTTTACTTCCACCGTTCTCGCTTGATTACCTTAACTGGATGTTTAACTAATTTCTAATTGAACTATGTCTCAGATCATCTTGCAATCCGTCCTTAAATTATTCCACTTTTTTACTGATTTTTGCGATATTCCTGGTAGAAGATAATTTATCTATACTACACATATCAAATTGTGTTAAAGCCATAATCTCAAAGTATATGTTTAAGAAACATCCGCAATTTTTTTCTTTCTTGGTAAGTAGAGCCTGTCAATATTATATTCATGACGATACTTTATAAGCATCTTCATATTTTTGCTATATGTATGTGTATGTATGTATGTGCGTGTGTATGTGTGTATGTGTGTATGTATATATATGTATGTATATATATATATATATATATATATATATATATATATATATATATATATATGTGTGTGTGTGTGTGTGTGTGTGTGTGTGTGTGTGTGTGTGTGTGTGTGTGTGTGTGTGTTAATTTCATACAAACACAAAGACTCTCTTAACATTTTCTTCTCATTGTCTAAGATTCTATTTCTTAATATTTTCTTATCATTCTCAAAGATTTTATCAGTGTATTTTAATACATCTATGTTAACTAATCTTTCATACCACAAAGGCTACACAAACCCTTGCACTTAACTTATGAAATTCTATTTTTAGAAACAAAAGTGAGACACTTGCTAAAGTCCATATAAGCCTGGAGATGAAGAAAAAAGAATGCACGTTGACAATTCTCTAAAATCCTTATAAAAAATTATGATTTCTGATGAACATTTGACAAAATAATACGCGCTTTTTCTTATCAAGTACTGTCTATATATTCTTTCTGCATATTCGCTTATGAACAATAATGAATTCTGATGAGCTTATAAACAATTATGAACTTAATTTACGGCCAAGTTTGAAAACTTTTATGTAAATGTTTAAACAGGCTCTCTTAACATTTTCTTCTCATTGTCGAAGATTCTATTTCTTAACATGTTCTCATCATTCTCAAAGACTGTATCTACATACGCTAATACAACGGAAAAAATTGTTGGCTTTGTAAGGTGAATTCTACGATTTGAAATTTGACTTCTCTCTCTCTGTCTCTCAATACATATATATATATATATGCATATATAGTTCACATTTATAGAAAAGAATAGACGTAGCAGGTGTAGGAACAAGCAAGTGGTTGTACTAGATTAGCGCTCGGGAGAGAAGATGTATACATGTATGTGCGTGTGAATTTGTGTGTATGCGTGTGATTGTATATTTGTGTGCCATTGTATGCATGTGCGTGTGTGTGTGAAGAGACCGAGAGAGGGGGGAGAAAGAGAGAGGGGGGAGAAAGAGAGAGGGGGGAGAAAGAGAGAGGGGGGGAGAGAGATTCAGAAACATTATTGGGAAGAAGAATGCATTTTAAAATCTTTGACGAATGGAGATACGTTACATTTTACAAACATTAAATATGGAATGCTTTGTAAGCATAG
>NC_142932.1:38451566-38489066 GCF_046866305.1 Octopus bimaculoides
CGGAAGAACCGCTGTTAGACTGCCGGTTCGATAATAGTATGAGTGGGGAGTCTAACGCGGTCGCGTGTGCGCATGATATCTTAAGGAAAATGAAACAACACAGCCAAGGCAGTGTGAGATTTCTTGAATTGGCAATGCACACATAGACCCCCCATCACACACACACGCACATACACACACACACACACACACATATATATATATATATATATATATATATATATATATATATATATATATATATATATATATATATATATGTATAATATATATATACATATAGATATGCATGTATATATATATATATATATATATATATATATATATATATATATATATATATATATATATATATATATATATATATATATGCATACATACATACATATATATGTATATATATATATATATATATATATATATATATATATATATATATATATATATATATATATATGAGAGTATTGTGTATATATATATATATATATATATATATAGATAGATACGCACACATATATATATATACGTGTGTGTGAGTGTATATGTATGGTTTGCAAGTTTGCGTGTATTTGATTTATATAATGCATTTGATATAAACTTTACGCATAAGCAACCTTCTAATTAAGGCTGAATTGAATTCAAAATGTCGTAATTAACAATGGATTGATATCCAAAAATATAAATATTACCTACTGGCATATCTCTGAATATAATTCTATTGTAAAGCAATAAATATGAAAATGTACACACATTATGATATCCTAGGGAAAATCATCTTTATTTTCTTTCTAAATGTTTTCTTTTAATCTGTTCAATCTCATTCGTTTTATTCTTTCAAAGGAATTTACGATTCTCTGAAAATTCTAACTGGAACACAACGAGTGAATCAGTGATGCTGCAGGTGAAGGAACTAAATGCCCTCACGCAAAGACGAGTTCAATAGAAATAATTACTGCGTGATTTTCAATCCACCATTTTTTCTTCATGTTGTTTCCGGTGGTCAAAAACTGCTCGTCACGAAACGGCTTTTGCCAAGGTTAACTCGATCGATAAAGATGTACTGTCTTGAAGAATGTCTTTGAAAAAAGTAAGTAGAAATTGTATTAGGTAACAGAGGTCCTGCTGTGTAAAATTACTTCCTAAACATGCTGAATCCCTAGAAATGTATGTGATCATAATTGAAGAAAGCGTATTTCAACACTTTTCTCATTTAGCGATGGAAGCAAAGAAAAGTAACAGACAATATGGCTAACGCAAACAGAATATCATACTAATGGTCTCAAAAATATTTGGTAAATTCGAGAACAAAGTACATGAGGAAACAAAAGATAAAATATGAAAAAATATTTTTGAGACATGCAGTTCTTCTTCTTCTTCTTCTTCTTCTTCTTCTTCTTCTTCTTCTTCTTCTTCTTCTTCTTCTTCTTCTTCTTCTTCTCCTCCTCCTCCTCCTCCTCCTAACCCCGCCCTCCCCCTCACAGTCTTTTTCTTCTCCTTCTGTTTCATTTTCTTCATCTTCTTTTTCGTTTCCTTCGTCGTCTCCTTTTTTTCTCCTTCCTCCTCCTTCAGCTCTTACTCTTCCTCCTTCTCATCTCCTCCCCTACTTCCCACTTCCTTTCTCCACTCCATCCTCTCCCCACCCCCTCCTTCCCGTTTCCTTTCTCCACTCCATCCTCTCCCCACCCCTCTCCTCCTCCTCCTCCTCCCCATCATCATCATCATCATCATCATCATCATCATCATCATCATCATCATCATCATCATCATCATCATCATCATCATCATCACCATCATCATTACCATCTTCTCCTTATTACTATTATCGATTCGTCTCAGGTTAGGTCATATTCCTGATGGGACTTAGGCAGATTACACGTTACGGCCTGTAGCCTAAGCTACCCATTAACTTTCAAGAGTGTTTCAAGTGCATACGATACTCTTGATAATCTTGCCTGTACCCAAGAGGCAAACCTTTCGTAGAAGCTGCTCAGGACAATCTCATCCTATCTCCTTCAACCGTTTGACTATATCTCTGATGACAGTTCCCAAAGCACCAATTATAATTGGTACAACTTTACACTTTTCATACTCAAATTCTTGCAAATTCATATTTAAAGGAATTGTATTCTTTGTGTTTCTCGTCCTCTTTCTTTGTATTTCTCTAATCAAATGAACACAATGCACCAATTCCTAAGCAAATTCGCTTTTCCTTGTCTCTCTTTTGTATATCCGGTCTATTATTTTATGGATTGAATCTTTCATTTCTCCGTCCCCATCAAACTTTCGACCGGATGCTCATTCTATGTATATATTGATCATATTCATAAGGTTCACACAGTGAATGGAGAGTACTATATATATATATATATATATATATATATATATATATATATATATATATATATATATATATATATATATATATATATATATATATATAAAATATATATGCATGCATATATGTATCTCTGCATGCTTTTTTTTTTAGTTTGAAGAGAAGTATGCTACCCACTTCCGTATCCGTTAGTGCTCCCACTACGGGCTGAACACCGGGAAAACATGAATGTGCAGAACTCTCCAACATGTATAATTTCTGCTACCGTTGGAATACATTAGATCTCACTAAATTTCGTACACCCTCCTATTATTTTTTACCCCACACAAATC
Organism: Octopus bimaculoides; assembly: GCF_046866305.1. NCBI lineage: Eukaryota > Metazoa > Mollusca > Cephalopoda > Octopoda > Octopodidae > Octopus > Octopus bimaculoides. The sequence continues at coordinate 38,454,234 of NC_142932.1, forward strand.
TGAAAGTGAAATGAAAACTGAGATCCATTGAAAATTCATAACTTAAAGAGGCGGAACTAATTAGCAGCCACGTTGCTTATTTGCTTGATGCACCGTACTAACATATCTGCTTTGACTATGATTTATGGTTTGTACATAATTGCAGATGCAAAGAACCGTATACATTGCTTTGTACATTTATCATGCTTATGTAAAGAATTTGAAATATGAAAGAACAGAGATTGTAATTAATAGGCATAATATAAGTTTTGTGATTAAAGTGGTCACATATTGAAATGTAATAAACATGTTCCTGGCGGTAGTATTGTGCCGCATGGGACACAATTTTCAATAGCCATGTAAGGTATATTGTCGGGTATCGGGAAATCATGACCTCGTCATTAGTCAGTTGCTTAGATTTCACACAAACACGTATGTTTGCATTTACATATACATACTCACACACGCATGCATATATTCATATTTATGTGGCGAAAGTTTACTCTGGAGAGAAATTTTCCTTCTGAACCGCGGCATCAAAAAGAAAACATTGGGCTATAAATAATAGTCATCGGACCGTAAAACGACTTCTTTTACCGCGTCGTTACTCTTTATCACGCACGGAGAACGAAACCATCGTTCGAAACCCACTGAGAACTGCTCTCCTTATATTCAGACAGCAAATGGAACGTGTGAAGATGTGCGCAATGCTTTGTCATTCTAGAATTAATTAATTGCAGCGACGATTATAATAAAGATGTGTACAAAACTCATTCAGAGTGCAGTGGTGTGAAAACACCACTGCACGATTTCTGAAACATTGTTTCTCTCCTAGAAAGATTTCACAATTGAGTTCTTTCTAGGACTGAGTGTGAAAGAAATTTTTAAAATTACACACAACTAGATATTAATCAGCGCTGCTTGTTGTGTGCCTATAATTAACATAGTTGCAAGGAGCGAGAGAATAATTACGAGGCTTAAGAATAAATTCTGGTATCGATTCATTCGACAAAAGAGCTTTTCAGGCGCCGCCTCTGCATGGCCACAGTCTAATCACAACAAAATACGAATTTCTTTTTAAAGATGGAATATATAGAGAAACGTTGGATAAAACTTCATGAATGAACATGGATCATAGTTTGATGAAATAAATGAGTTCTCCATGACTTCTGAAATATTTTATTGTTACCTATCAAATACGACATTTCATGTGAAACAACCTAATATGTGTATATATATATATATATATATATATATATATATATATATATATATATATATATATATATATATATATATATTATATATATATAATTTATATAAGGGCATTAACAAAAATATTTTCTGCCAGTTCATTCACAGCAAAATAACTACATTTATTTGGTATGTCTGTACAATTTCTTTCTAATTTTGAAATAAATTGTTCTGTTTCTTTTTTGTTTTGCCAGTTTAACCTCAGAAGCTCTCCCAATAGATAGGCGTACTACATTACTTTCGATTTATTATACAAAGGAAACCATATACCAATAACGTTGTGACGAAATGAAAGAAGTTGCTGAAAAGAAATCCGGCAGGTACATAGAATTGGAGCGCATGCGTAAACAACGAAGTTCGTGAATATTCTTGCATTTATTTAAATTTTGTACTGTATTGAATTTATCTCTGATTCTAGGACAAGATTTTAATTGTTGTAGTTCGTTTTTAAACGCAGCCTTCGATGTTGATACTGTAAAAGAGATAAAGAAATATCAATTCTCATTCTGCTATGTAAGTAAGTATGTATAAATAGATGTGTCTACATGCATCTGTAAATAAAGTTAGTTAAGTGATTATACCTGTGTATGAGCGTGTGCCTTTCTGTATACGCACGTGTACCTAAAAGCATACATATAAATTAAAGTATATGCATATGGTGGGAACATCAAACTGATTCTGGACTAGTAATGTAGCGCGCCAACATATGGCAGCACACGTTTGCGTGCGCAGTCAGAGCTATCAGGGATATTAAGGAAGCACTGAGCACAATGACATTGCTGGGTTTACTTTGCAAGTTGTGAAATTTGTGTTTTTTCTTATCATGTTCAGGAACAAAGAACATACGTGAAATTCTGTTTTATACTTGGGAAACCAAGAGACATTGATCTTGCTTCGGCAAGCTTACGTTGGCGAAGCAATGGGTTGTACACACTGTTTCGAGTGGCAAGTAAGACGTTCTCTGGAAGACAATGAATGATCTGGAAGACCTGCAATGTACGCCAACCCCGGAAATGTGGTATTGTGAATCCAGAATCTGTCCCCCAGGGCCATACCATGAACTTGCGGAGCACCAACAATGCAATCTGTTACCGAGGTGTTCTCATTCGGGAGTTTTTCACCAAATACAACACAGAATCGCTTTCGCCAGATTTTGCACCGGCGGACTTCCATCACTTTCACAAGATGAAAATGCCGCTCAAACGGCGCCATTGTAACACCGTTGTTGAGATCGGTTGCGAATCGCAGAACGTCGTTTTATACGGACCCCTCAGGAGAACTGGCGATAAAAACGGTCTCAAAAATTAAATTAAAAAAAAATCGGGAAAATAATCCAGTATCCTTGTCCGGTACCGGATTGATCCCAAAATCTAAGCAGTTCATTCTAGTCACGAGGACAAACATCCTTGAAAATTTCATCCGAACCCATCCTGCGGTTCTTGAGATATCTTATCCACGGACAATCAAATAAACAAACGAATAAACACGACTGAAAGCAATATATCTGCCTTCAGTAAGGCAGAGGTAATAATATTTCATTTCTACTGCAGGCGGTGACCCGGCACAGTCGTTACCGTGTCAGGCTAAATACTTAATGGCGTGTCGTTGGTCTTCATGTTCTGAGATCAAATTCTGTCGAGGTTGATAATGCATTTCATCCTTTCGTTGTCGATAAAATAATTGCCTTTTGAAAACAGGACCGGTGTAATCGACTTCCTTCATCCTCCAAAATTGCACCCCTTGTGGTAACATTTGAAACAAATATTTCATTTCAGTTCTGATTTACGTTGTTTTCTCTGTAAAATGGATATTCATAATTTTGTAGCTAATTTCATAATTCATTTCTAAAATTATATTCTTTGTATTTTTTTTTTATTTAATCTTCATTTTGGCATCTCATTCAATTTCCTCTGTATTTCTCCAGATTCTACTTCTTCACCTTCTTCCACGTCACCAAATTCCCATCGTCTCCCTCTCTCCCCCTCTCTCCCGCTCCTCCTCTTTCCATCTCTCTCCTTCTCTCTTTCGCTATTTCTCTCTTTAACACTTTCTCTCTCTCACTCTCTATACAATACAAACATTTTTTAAAAAATATGTCAATGACATTAAATTTCGAACCGAAAATTCTTATACTTAAGCGAACAAGCGCATAAGACAAATGAAAACACTTATATCCAGACGGTACTAGTATTCATACAAACATATACACATACATAGTATGTGCATACATGCATACATAGATACGTACGCATATACATTCCCTCTAACACACACATATATGCACATATGTTTCAGCGGAAATCTGCGCACGTGGTTGTGACAGAAAGAATGTCTATGCATGACCATATGTATGTGTTTCTGTTATCTTGTATAAATTTGCGTGTATGTATGAGTGTATGTGTTGGTATTCATACATACACACACACACACACACACGTGTATATATATATATTTATATATGCATACATACATATATATATATATATATATATATATATATATATATATATATATATATATATATATATATATATATATATATATATATATATATATATACAGAGAGTGAGGGAGATACAGAGATTTGTGTATATGTGTGTGTGTAGATGTCTAGGGCGCGTAAGTATTTTTGTAAAGGATATTTAACGAAATCTAGAACAGCTTATCTGTTCAGTCTGTTTTAACCAATAAAACTTCGTCAGTAGCAGCTCCATAGATAATGTTATGTATTATGTATGTTTTGGGCATCTATAGAAATACTTATGTATAGAAAATGTTTTATAATCTGGTGTATCGAAGATTGAAAAGAACCAAATACGTTCGTACCTACATATACAACTTCTCAAAACCCGCTTAAACATATACATACATAGGTAAATATATATATATATATATATATATATATATATATATATATATATATATATATATATAATGTATGTATATATATGTATATATATATATATATATATATATATATATATATATATATATATATATATATATATATATATATATATATATATATATATATATATATATGTGTATATATGTATATATATATATATATATATGTATATATATATATATATATATATATATATATATATATATATATATATATATATATATATATATATATATATATAAATATATATATATATGTGTATATATATATATATATATATATATATATATATATATATATATATGTATATATATATATATACACACATATATATGTGTGTATATATATATATATATATATATATAGAAAGAGAGAGAGAGAGAGAGAGAGAGAGAGAGAGAGAGAGAGAGAGAGAGAGAGAGAGAGATACATACACACAGAGTCAGACACCTGCACACGTATATATTATATGTAGGAAAAACGTGTACTCACAAAGACATATGCATGTGTCTATATTTGTCTATTGTGTTATATTTTGTTGTGCTTTGAGTAGATTCAATGATCATTTCAGTAAAAGATAAAAACAAAATGTTTTTTTTATTCTTAAGTATTTCTTTTTCTTCTCCCTTTATCTCTCTCTATCCACCCCCGCCCCCGATCATGTCTCTGCCCACCTTAGACACGTATTGAAATAGATACTTTGATAGATATAGGAATATATGTATATGTAAAACAGATGTGCATCCATAGACTTACATATATATGTATGTGTATATATATATATATATATATATATATATATATATATATATATATATATATATATATATATATATATATATATATATATATATATATATATATATTGATATATTTATATGCATATATATGTGTGTGTGTGTGTACATACATATATATAGACACATGCACACACACACATACACACAGATATATATATATATATATGTGTGTGTGTGTGTGTGTGTGTGTGTGTGTTCTTGTTCGATTGTATTCAGACATCAGTACAAAGTTAGTAGCGTAAGAAGAATGCGTTGGTGATCATAGTCTTTTGCTTTCGTAGGAATACACAAAAACGAGATATAATAATGAGAGCCGAGATTACTCTTTTGTTGTCGACTGAATGCATTTTATTATTTAAGTTATTTCAAAAAAAAAAATAGAGAAAAGAAAGAAAGACAAGAAAAGACATTCAAAAATGCACCGCTTTTACTAATAGACAATGCAACAAATACTGAAAGTAATACAATACATTTTTTTTCTACATAAACCGTAAGGTACACTCAATATATATATATATATATATATATATATATATATATATATATATATATATATATATATATATATATATATATACATAGCTTTCAACGCTCTGGATTGTAGTATTTCTGTTTCTTGTTTCCATTTTTTACGGTCCAGTAAAAATAAAATGTGTACAAATAATATATTTATATTTATTAAGGAAATGTTTTACCTCTTATAGTAAAGACAGCTCTCTTAATGGTGAATAAAGCTATATTCAATTTAACCTTGATTTTCAATGAGTTTCAGTAAATACGAAATATCGCTGAGATATTGGTGTTGTTTGAGTGAATTTAGAGTAATTTGATTAATAGGAAGAATGATATGTTATCTGAAAAAAAAAAACTTTACGAAAGCGCGCGTTATTTTTGACTTGTTTCGTTCGTTATACTGCGGCCATGCTGGAACAGGGTGTTGAAGAAGTTTTAGGTTTATGAATCGATCTCGGAGTGGTAATTTGGGATCTTTTGCTGAACTGCTAACGTACAGGCACGTAAGCACACGAACGTGAGTTTCTGAGCGCTGGACAGGATGGACCCCGACACAAAAGCACGCACACAAACGCACATATACACGCACACAGACGCCCGAACACGCACACACAGAGACACCCACTCACATGCACATATGAGCGAAATCTTCCATTGTTCGTCAACCACATCCAATCAGAGCGCTTTCGTCGGTGACGGTAATAAAGTCATAGAAAACAAAGTCGCAATTAAATTATGGTGGCCTTTAATAAAGTCACAGGAAAAAAAGTCACAAGTAATTTATTGGATTCAGACAAAAGCACCCTAGGACAAACACCCCTCGGCCTCCTCCCTTGACAAAAACACTGTGCCTTTTTTTCGGTGGAATTTTTCCGGTGACTTTTTTTTTAACTGTGTCTCTTTTTACCTGGATTCCTTTTGTCGTCCCGAGGCGAGATCACAATAGACTTGTTTAAAGTGCCACGCAGTACAACGAATCCGGAATCATGAAGCTGGGAAACAAGCTTCTTTCCACGTAACCATGCTGGGCAAACCCACAAACACAAATCATACAGACACTGGCTAACTTCATAATAAACCAACACACATGAAACAAGTATAATCATCTGAATTTTACTACAATATAAAACTAGAATGGACTTAAGAAATATATGAACAAGCAATTGCGAGAACACAATGAAAGTGCTTTCGCAAAATATCCAGATTTAATTTGTGCTATGACAGTAGACTGTGTGTAGCACCGTGTATTGAGTCCTTATTGAAACTATCCTCATCTCTGACATATACAGGGCATATTCAACCTACATACAGATAGACATACAAAATGATAATACTACTAATAATAATAATTAACAGGAGATGGATTCATTATTAAAACTTTATTAGGTACAATATATGTCTCGGCCCTTCAGTGTGGGTCTCATCAAGTACATCGATAAAGTTATGTCTCTCTACAGATTTTTACTGTCGGCTGTCTTGTTTTTTGCCCATTAAATTAGTTCCTGAAGCAGATCCAGCAGAAGTGTACCACAGCTGCACATGACAATTGGTAGCCTAAACTTTGCCGGTGCTCTACTCAACATTCAAACACACTAAAGCTATTATAAATATTTGTCCAAATTATTTATCATAAATACTCCCTCGCCATATTCCGGTTCACCTATCACGGTTTATTGTTTCAGCTTACGTCGATTCCTCAGTGATGTTGTTTTGTATTTATAATAAAATAATTATATAGAAATTATAAAAGAATATTTTTTAAAAAATACAAAACAGAACAATATTGTTTCTTTATCGCGGATTTTAACTTATCGCGGCTTTTGGAACGTAACACCCACAACCGCCGATCGATTACTGTATTACACACACACATACATACATATATATATATATATATATATATATATATATATATATATATATATATATATATATATATATATATATATATATATATATATATATATATATATATATATATATATAAATATATACACACACACACACACAAACACACACCCACACCCACACACACACACACACACATACACACACACACACACACATGTATATATATATATATATATATATATATATATATATATATATATATATATATATATATATACATAAATATAATTAAGGGATCAGCAAATATTTGCTTCACCATATACCGAAGTTCAGAAATAGCAGCTAAAAAAGCTGAGAGTCCCACAGATAGCACCACTTGTAACTCACAAAGGCAAAAAACAAGAAGCTGCTATTTCTGAACTTCGGTATATGGCGAAGCAAATATTTGCTGATCCCTTAATTATATTTATAAATATATATGAGCTTTTAAATAAGTTCTCCACCAATAATGGTGCTTTCATACCGATGGGCTTGGTAAAAATTGTTAATTGTTAATTGATTTATTAATTAATAAAATGATAATCATTTACCCTTTTAATTTGTAATAATTATATATATATATATATATATATATATATACAAACACACACATATCTATACGTACATATACACAGATACATGCCTACTTACAAACGTACATGCTTAGGCAAATATAGCATAATTTATTTAGTTATTTCATAGATAATAGTCAGCAGACAATGTGAACACAGAAAACTAGCTTATAAGGGAGAATAACTAGACACAGCTATTTAAAAACCGGTAACTATATCAAGAACGATTTTTACACTGTTATATTATTAACAGCTCAAACCGCAGTCGGGAAAAGTAAATTTTTTTAAAGAAAGTAAGGGAACAGCTGACTAGAACTTTACTTCTACGACCTATAAGGGTGATACATAACAATTATAGGTTTTGTTGTTCAAACTCTCATACTGGACCATTTATTTCATTGTTAGCCAACAAGTACATCATTATAAGAAAAAAAAAAACGCTGATAAAAGTTTTCATACATACATACTTACACATACAAGAGCAAAAAAGCGAGACAGAGACAGGCAGAAAAAAGGAAAATGTCCCTTCCTTTTGAAAACTAGGGAAATAAGCATTTCATCTAATAAGCATTTCATTTAATTTTTCCACAATTTAATTGATTTTCATACTTAACTATAATCTGCAAAAGTTGCAATGACTGAAAACATCCCCGTAACTTAGCGGTTCGGCAAACGAAACAGGGTAGATATAGTACTAAGCCCACGAAGAATAGCTCTTGTGGTCGATTTGCTCGAATATAGACGGTGTTCCAGCATAGCCGCATTTAAATAACTGAAATAAAAGAATAAAAGTATATATATGTGTATAGATAGACATGGATAGAGAGCTAGCCAGATAGATAGATAGATAGATAGATAGATAGATAGATAGATAGATAGATAGATAGATAGATAGATAGATAGATAGATAGATAGATAAATAGACAGAGCGATATATAAATATATATATATATATATATATATATATATATATATATATATATATATATATATATATATATATATATATATATATATATATATATATATAGGTAGATAGATACAGAGAAAGAAATCGACAGATAGGTAAATAGATAGCTAGATAGATAGGTAGGTAGATGGATAGATAATATATACATATGTGTATATGCATATTGTAATATGTATTTGCATTTATATACATATACAGCCAAGCAAACACGCGCACATACATACACAGGCACATACACTGTAATTCTAACTGTACACATATGCTCTTGTAACACTTCAAGGAAATCGGTAACAACACGCAGTGACTTAAATTAGAAGAACTAACAGCTTAAACAATAGTCCCCCCTCCGTGACAGTTTAATGAAACTTCCGGTTGATTCTCTTCTCCACACACTTTTATTGCGTGTGCCTGCTTCATCACAGATGATGCATGTTCAATTGATAATGGAGTCACAGAATTTTCGTAAAGAAAGCTTATAATGAATAAAGTATCGGTGGAACTATGGAATACGAAGATAGAAACAAAGACATCAGTGATGTTGTTAGTATACTGGTGGGTGGGACAGTGTTGTGAGGAGTGGGGTTGTTTAGTGCATTTAAACATAACAAAAATCATGCAAATGAAATCACGCCAACGAAAATGTGAAGTATAGGGAGGGCACACGATTGAGGAAATTGCAGCAGAGTTGAATAATGAGATCAAACGGTAAGTATGACACTACAAACGCCTTCCGCTTGATCAAGAAGAAAATATATAAAGAATTCTTACAATGAAACAACAAAAAAGAATAAAGAGAATTTTAAATAGCGATGTAATGGCTTTGTTACATTTATCAGTTTCTGAATAGGAAGGTAAGAGAGGAAACAATGCAACGTTTAAATAACGATTAGTCGGCTACAGTCTAACAAAGCTAAATTTTCGTTTTATATGCTTTTACGGAAATACACATTAGCCTATATATATATATATATATATATATATATATATATATATATGTATATATATATATATATATATATATATATATATATATATATATATATATATATATATATATATATATATATATATATATATATATATATATATATATATATATACATATATATATATATATACATATATATATATATATATATATATATATATATATATATATATATATATATATATATATATATACATATATATATATATATATATATATATATATATATATACATACATATATATATATATATATATATATATATATATATATATATATATATATATATATATATATATATATATATATATATATATATATATATATATATATATATATATATATATATATATATATATATATACTTGGATAGATATATGTTTCTTAGTGTGTGTGTGAGTGTGTGTGTATGTGTACTCTATGGGTATGCAGAGAGATACAGATATGAAAAGATAAATGAATATTTTGAAGTGCAACATATGTGTGTGTGTGTGCGTGCGCGCATGACGGTATGTGTATAAAGACGTGTTACTATACGCACAAACACATTAACACCTGATATCTACGCATACATATGTATCTGAATATATATGTGTGACTGTAAATAAGTGTGCGTGCATATGCATATATATATATATATATATATATATATATATATATATATATATAGGAGAATATACAAATAATAACAACAGACGAGGACAGGTGGTGTAAATAACAAAAGTATATATTAGTATGACGCTCGGGAATACGGAAAGTCTTTGACGTTTCGAGCTACGCTCTTCAACAGAAAGAATACGGAGACAAGGAGAAAAACACGGAGAAAAAAAATTGGATAGTGAGAGAGAGAGAGAGACATAATATATATGTATATGCACAAACGTCTATACATATACGTGCATAGTCAGTAAGTGAAGACATCGGCCAATTGGTGCCAGCTACGAGTGAATATCTTCTAAGCAGTATTCCTATATGCTTCATGATATTGTGGTCAGAACAGTCTGGAACAGGAGAACAAAAAAGGACATTCGCTACAGGCAAAGATAACGATGTTGTGACAGCTTCATAAAGATGAAATTATTGCCAATTAAAGATAAAAATAGCCAACAGGATATTTGATTTGATAGGATGTACCCTAAATTTCATTGTGGAGAAAATCAACTGCATTCGAAACACCAATATGTTCAAAAATATCGAGGTAAACCAGAAAATCGATGAGACGCGGAGAACTATACTCCTCAGACACATACACGCGCAGGCGTGCACGCTCGCGCGCATGCTCACACACACACATGCGCGCGCGCATTCACATACACACTTATAGTAGAAGTCGACTCGTCACTGACTAAGACCACTCCTACACTGAGTCCGTTCAAGCGAATTGAGTTTCAAAGAAGTTTCTCTGAGATAATGTGTTTTGATTGCAACAAATGTTGCAGACCATTCGACGCAGATTTCTGGGCAATCACCTTTAAAATCACTGCAACAGCATAAAGCAAGACAACTACAAAAGCACTGAAGTTCAGTTTAATATATATATATATATATATATATATATATATATATATATATATATGTATATATATATATATATATATATATATATATATATATATATATATATATATATATATATATATATATATATATATATATATATATATATATATATATATATATATATATATATATACACGCTTATTTATATACATACGTACACACATATATACAACGGACAGTTCTCAGTTTCCGTCTGCTATGTCAACGCACAAGTTTTTGATCTCTTCTTTTTCTAAATTGCACTACACTATCATCTCCAAATTCAACAGCTGTATCATTGACTTTGGTCCCCTCGCAGTTGATTTATTCTACTAGAGCTAACGTTATTATGAACTTGTGATGGTAGGGGACATAACTCTAATTTTCTGTTCGCTCTATTTTCTTTCCTTTTTCCGCTATTTTCATTTTCACTTTTGAATCCATCCTCACGATATTCCTCTTGATTTTTCTTGCCTCAACGGCTTGATTCTTAAAAGAACAGGCGATGTGCTCAGAGCCTTGAAATTCTTTAGAAACTGAAAGCGTTAAAACTGTACCAAAACTGCATTCCACAAATGAAAGTAATAGCAGCCCATACCTTTATAATGCGTATATAAAATCATGCGTGTGTGTTTGTGTGAGTACGTATAGTGACTGTTGTGTCTGTTTCCATTTATACGTCTGTTTTGGAATACAGTGAACATCAGGGAATGTCACTGAATGCTTATTACAACTATTTTCTTCCCTTGCGACGAGTTGTACAGTCGGCAAAAATGACTGTAATAAAAGTAATAAGACAACTGTTCACACTGGAGCAAAGTTCAGCGTTTGACATTAGTCTTATATCTGGGAATCTTCTGGTGTTACATCCCAGGTAATATATTGCCCTGTGTACACACACAATCGTCTCGTTTCTGTTATAGCTATTCCAATAATTCTTTTATCTAAATAATGGCGGTTAAACATTTGCAGAGACAGTCCACCTTTTGTTACCTTCGATTCAGAATGTCACCGTAACTATAGCTTGGAGGAAGGTGGTTAATGATATTCATGGAAATTTCTTTTGAAGAAGCGAAAAAATTATTTCGTTAGTTATTAAGCGTATTTAATAAAACTCCAGACTTACTGGTCTCTCCTCTGTCACTGAACCTCAAACATGTTATGTTTCATTTTCCACGTAACGCTGAACACAAAAACAGGTCTGGTATAAATATATTTTCTTTTCGATACATAAAATACCATCGATATGATACTACAAAATTCCATCACATAATGTTATCGTGATCTAGGTTTTTATACCACACAAGATACAGGAACTATACAAGAGAGGAATATATAACTTATTCTATTATGTGATATCCAATATTACATTATTTTAATGTTATACTATATTAGATTATATAAGATCATTGGCTCCTATACTTCTACTACGCTATCAACATATTGAATTTATCACCATAATCCTTACCATTAACAATGAAACTTCCCTTTGCCTCTTTCGATTCTATATCCCTCTCTATCTATTTACCTATCTGATTTCATTATTCTTATTTCCTACACTTTATAATTAATTTTTTTGGTTGTTTCTATTTTCCATATCTTCCTTCTTACGCACGTAAGTAATTATTTCTAATGTATATCTATTTTCACCAATTATAATGATAGCCTTATCTTATACGAAGCTCCCTTAAAATATCTAAGATTTTTTGCTCATATTCTTTTCTATCGTAAAATCTTTCTGCAGTTATTCTTTTCCATAGTATGAAAGGGAATTATTATTCTCAGTATGATGTTCTTAATCTTGTTGACTATAAATTTTATCGAGTCCTCATCTATCTTCCTTAATTTATTTTCATATTTTCTTATTCCTTTTATAAATCTTATAACAATATTCTCCCAGTTCATACATGGTTTTCTTTACCTATTGCAGTATAATGGTTTATTTATATTTTTCATTTTAGTTTTAATACAACGCTATTCTTTGAGATAGAGTGTCCACATATATATTTTGGTTTCTCTTATTTTTGAATTACTTTCGAGCTATTGTTGTTTAGATTAAGACCCAGTCAAAACCGTCATGCGGATATATGATTCTGGTTAGTGCAAACATGACCAAGCTATTTTTCTTTCTATGAGATATAATATACTTAAAAATGCATTATCTAATACGTTCTTCACTTTAAAATAAATACTTCGAGATAGCAATACCATATAGCTCATACCCATAGAAAACCGAGTGAAACAGAATAAAGGTTCTTGGAGAGAGAGAGAAGAAAAAGTGATGAAGACATAGTGTGTGTGAGAGCGGCGTAGATAAATAAATGGACAGACGGAAATAGAAAAGTTAAATAAATTGGTGCATGTATTAAGAATAGCAAATACTGAATGATTTATTTACAATATATAATGCATGGAGAAATAGAGTCAGAATTACATAGCTGGATGCGCACAGAGTAAGGTATTCTGAATATGATGTCTACTTAGAATCGAAACAACCTGCAATGCATTTAAAATCCTTCAAATGACATGGCAAACGGGAAGGACAACAATACGTATCACATTCACGCGGTGTATGCGGAGAACATTCCAGTCTATGGAGTGTAAACTTGGCGGCCAGTATTTGGGGCTTTTGATGATAGCCTCATATAACACGGGGTAAGAACACACGGCTAAAGTGGAGATAAACATGGCTAAATTCCACAAATGACATTTATTATTACTCAACGCAGGGTAGGAATTCCTGCTTACTACTGAGAATATCGAAGGGGAGGAAGAAAAAAACATTGACATTTTTGACAGAGACACACAACATTAAACAGATGTTCAAACAAAGTCAATTTGGAATGGTGAGGTATGGCATAGCAATGTCTGACGCATCTTGGATGTGGGCCCAAAAATAAGAATTATTTCATTGAAGAAAACTACTCCACTACACAGACTTGTATACTTGGAATCCAAAGTTATGAACAGTAACGGAAAAAAATTATTCAACTGTTGCAAAAATCAGTTTCTACTCTGCTCCTAAATAAAACTGTCCATCGAAATAACTTATCCATTTATTCTTGGAGATTTACTAAGAAATGTATATTCATATTTCACATTACAAATTATAGGAAACTGACGTGTTTGAAAACAACCATGTGACTCATTTTCATCAGCTATCAGTTTCTTTTTTATTTCCTCCAAAATGTAATAAAATTCTTTGAAAAATATCTTTCCGATTTTGAAGTCTTTCAGTTCTGACAAATCATTTACTTGGAGACAGGTAACTAGATAAGCTAACATAGTAATTCTAGAACATATTGATACAATAACGTTTCGTTTCCGATATCGATTCAAACTTAAGAAACCCTTATAGGAAACGATGAGGAGTTGTAAAAATGATGTCAGTCACTTATCTCAATCGGTAAAAATAAATATTCCAATGATGATTATGAAACTAGATTACACTTAATGTTTGGAAAAAATAATTCATAGAATTTAATAAATAAGCATGGATTTCAAATGTGTATTATTGTAACAATGGGAGATTGGCGGTAACTTTTTAATAGCATGAGGAGTTGAGCGTTAGAATTAAAAGACCATTAATGTTGCTTCGGAAAATTGGAAGGACATCGGGTAAATTCGCGAATGCAATTTTAATCAAAGTTCTTACTGAAAAGTAAATGATCTTATTGCTCTTTGTGAAATGAATTATTTGCATGCGATGTAAGAAACAAGGCAGCAGATAACATTTCGGAATAGCTCATAGCAACGTATGTATAGTTGTAAGGTTAGCTGAGTACCAATAACTTGGTGTTTGACAATACTACAAAACTATAATTCAGGAAAGTACTAAATAACTTAAGATCTACACTAAATATGCAGAATATTCTGTAAGAAACTAATCACATTCTGGTTCTATGGAATTAATTAAACATTCAGAACAAATGATTCGGTATTTTACAGTTTAGCTGTAGAATAAATGCCCGTCTTTTATTTCGGTTCATTTTGATAAAGAAACTTGCTCTACACAGTTCTGAGTGTGAAACGCCGATACCCATTTGATTGTTTCAGGTAGACTACATTTAATAATATTTCAGCTGTTGCTTCGAATTGTTCTTCAACAGACACGATAGGAGAGATATTCCCAAACAGTAGCTGACATTTGATAAAAACAAATACGAGACAATAACACTGAGTACAAGTTCCGTTATATCAAGTTATATCAAGAGAACTCATAGATACTGTGAATGTATGTAATCTGTTAAAACTGTGGAAGAAAAGACTGGCAATTATATTATAAATGCAGAATATAATGATGAAACTAATACATTATACATTAAGGATTTTGGAGTCTGTACTTAGAGAGCGAAAATGTTATTGGATGTCTGGCGTCAGATTTGATCTAATCAATGGTATCAAAGTCAGTGATATCAAAGGTGCACGGTGACACAACATAGCATGATATCCATATATATTCAACATACAGGGAAGCACGAGCTGGAGGAAGGATGAGGCATTGGTATGTTCTTTCTTCGTGGTTGATTATTTCTATAATACAAAAAATAACAGAAATAATGTATAAAAGTTGAGCGTGAACGCGTAAATGTTTGATATAGACGAGTAACAATAAAATGAGTTTTAATTTACGCTCAAAAATAGAAAGTTTGAGAAGATGGAGTAATATATAGTATAAATCTCACTACTTCGTATTTTCATTAATCTGTGGCCCCCGAATAATGAAACGACGGTTGACTTCGATTTTGAACATACAACATAGCAGGGCCTGCAGGATATAAATCACGGTCCCGCAAGGCATTTTCGCTTCGAACTCATTTTTATGTCAGTTATATTTCATATCTAATCATCCTTTCTACTATAGACACACGACTTGACGTTTTGGGGGAAAGGACCAGTCGATTATATCGACTCCAATGCGTAACTCGCACTTAATTCGACTCTAAGAATATTTGAACAATGAACGTGATGACACAAGGAATACCGCTTTATATTTCGCTCAGTGTGCTAACGATTCTGCCATCTCTTAGCCTTGCACTCCATAATTGATTATACTTTATAATTCTGGCACAATGCACGAATTCATTTTGTGTGAGTGTGTGTGTGTATGTATGTGTGTGTGTGTGTGTGTGTGTGTGTGTGTTTGTGTGTGTGTGTGTCTGGATGCAAGTGGTGATGGTGTTGATAATCAATTACATATGCTTCTTTTTGTAAGCTTAGTACATATTCTATCGGTCTCTTATGCCGGACAGCTAAGTTACGGGGACGTAAACACACCAACATCGCATGTCAAGCGACGTTTGGGGGACAAACACAGACACACAAACACATGCATATATATGCATATACTCACACACACACACACATACACACACACACACACACACACATATATATATATATATATATATATATATATATATATATATATATATATATATATATATATATATATATATATATACATATAAATATATATATATATATATATATATATATACACACACACATAGATATAAATATAGATAGATAGATAAATATACAGATGCAAGGTCGTGTTAATGAAAAGCAACAATGGTATTCAGTACCCAGTATAGAATGTGAACATTTAAATTAGAGCAGCCTCAACAAAGCTAGTATAAAACACTGAAATTAATTTGGCTTTAACTCCGTGGATAAGCTTGGATCATAATCGACCGATCGATTGAATGAGTAACAAATGGGTAGACATAAATGTGGATGGCGTAAATAATGATGATGAATGGACGGGGTGAGAAGCGATGGTTGGTCGGAGTGACGGAAATATGAAAGTTTCTGTAAACAAATTGCTACATGCAATGAGGATTTTTGAATACTATAAATTTGATTTAGAGTATATATAATACATCGAGACATAAAAGAA
Source organism: Octopus bimaculoides (assembly GCF_046866305.1). NCBI lineage: Eukaryota > Metazoa > Mollusca > Cephalopoda > Octopoda > Octopodidae > Octopus > Octopus bimaculoides. Next base: position 38,471,549 of record NC_142932.1, read on the forward strand.
AACTTACGAAGTTGAATGTACATAGATCAAGAGATTCGCAATATAGTGTATACTTAGAGTGAGTGAAAAGAAATATCATTCTGCATAAAGAATAGTATTGTAAGAAAATGTTAAAACAGATCTAAGTATAGGGATAGAATTGTAAAGTATAACAAAGTTTTTGAGAGTGTGTGTGAGGTATATTTTTTGCAGAATTCTTACAACATAGCAGATTAAATGTGTAAAGTATTTGTCCTTAAATAATCGATAGAGATAAAGTAAAACTAAAATACAACATAGGCACATAAAATATGGTATTTAGACTCAAAGAAAATGGCAAGAGCAGTAAAGGAAAATACGAGCAAAACCCTTCATTTTACAAAGGCCAATCGTATAGAAATACAACAACTACTGAAAAAGAACAACAATCATTAAGAAAAAAAAGTTCCATCAGTAAAACTGCAACGAAGAGTAAGAAGGAGAGTAAGGAGAGCGAAATAACATCATATACTTAGAATTGTGTAAATAAGTTTGAAAACGACAGAAGAAAAACTAAGTAGAATGACATTTCTTAATACAGAACTGCACAAGAAATGGTATGAGGGAAAGAAATTTGACCTTTCTCTGTTATTTGCTGCAGTGAAGGATATTCGCTTGATTTTTAAATTTTTATTGCAGTACTTGAGCGCTTCGCTATTTCATTTTTATTTTCATTTTCCATTTTCATTCAGTCTATATAGAGAGGAAGATAGTGGAGGTAGAACCACTGAAAGTATGAAACAATTATATTTTTTTATATCGGTTTTCATTTATATACTTATATTTTGAAGTGCTTCTTTGATTGTGTTTATTAATTGTACGTATTATTTTACCTCACGTGTCTTTCCAAACCTATCTACTTACGCTGGCTGTTTTATGTATATATATATATTTTTTATTCCTCTGTAGCAGTTATGTGGTGGGTGCCTCTATATGTGTACATCAACATACAGAAAAGCATAAACTCAGACGCACACACAGTTGCTCACACACACACACATTTGCTCACACACACACACATTTGCTCACACACACACAGACAAACACATACACACACATTTATCTTTATGAGAGAGAGAGAGAGAGAGAGAGTGAGAGAGATAGGAAAAAGCAATATATTCATATGTACATATATATCACATAAATGTATAAAAATTTATTTTTCTGTGTGTGTGTGTGTGTGTGTATGTATGTGTGTATTCGTGTGCGTGTATGTGCGTGTATAATCGTCAGTGTATGTATAAAATCAACACATATATATAGTTTATATATTTTTCATAAATACTCGTGCGCTATACATTTGGGAGTGATTCTTTAAAATGGCTACGTTCATCATGTAGATATATCTTAAAGTGGAAAAATAGATGAGTAGATAAGATACAGGCAGCCGGCACTAGGCATTGCTGGTTCTTATCTTTGCACTACTTTATCTTGCATCGATGAATTAAATCAAATATGTGTCAAATGCATGACTTCGTCTATGAACATTTTAGAACTTTTAAAATATCTGCGTGTATGAGTCAAAATTCTGTCTGAATTCTTCATAATTACAACGTGTGCATTCGTAAATTCATATCTTCTGTAGAAGTTTCACTTTTCATTTGGCATCTCACATTTCCTTGCAATGACCCGTCGGTTTTTCAGTTAATTTATAAATCCTCAATAATAATAGCCACTCCGCATCGCCGGATGCAATAGCACCAAAATCATTTGTTATAAATTGTGAAACCAAATCAATTGATTCACCCACTTGCCTTTAAATCTGACTTTTATATTTCTGGACGCATTTAAACATTTCCATTGACCATGGTTATTCAGTATCTGGTGACCATAAATCAGATGAACTAAAAATTTACCAGAGGTTTGTTACCGACCTTCCCTTAAAAATAAAATAAAAATATCCTTTTATGTGTCTTACACTCTCTTTGTTGCCCGTCTGCAATAGTTTATGCCAACGGATCATGAGGATCGCTCTTCGTTAGAAACCCATCACTGCTTTTGCACAATGTGTTAGAAATATACGCTGAAATCTTAGTCATCTTGCACAATCTAAGATATTTAAATGAGTTTGAAAGCCTATTTTAACCTTAAGAGTTGTCTTTCTAAAATATTTAAAATTAATATTCTTATCTTCTTCATGTGTAGATATCCCCTGCGAACAAGAAGTGTAAGCACATGCACGAAGTAGGAAATGATTTGGTTGAATTCGAAACTATTTTATAATATTTGAAACTATTGTATAATAGCTCCAAGAAAGTTCGTGGATTTACAAAAATGGTTTGGTTGCCTGAGTTTCATAAACCAGACCACATTAGAACCCTGAATAAAGAAGAGTAAAGTATAGGAAACAAATATTCAGTTAACAATGCTTATGTAACAATGCCGATTCTATATATTTTAAGTAAGTGAATGCCCTTCTAGAAAGTAGTATGACGTTTTCTGGATTTTTCACATTTAATATGCCAACCAGTAGCAAATAATATAATATCCTCCAAACAACTATAGTTATATCTAATTGGAAAATAGATTTAATAAAATGATTAATACATCCTGTTTAATGATTTTGGTACGTCAAAAATGGCACTTGGAGTAATATTTCTATGAGTTGTTATATTTAATTCATGTATGAATCGTTATATTTAATCGTTATATCATTCTCCATACACGGGTCGGGTAGAATCACCTTTCGTAATGTCCATGATCATTCGTGTAATACCAGTTACGATAGGCTGACGGAAAGGGGATGTCCGTTGCAAATGCCTGACCAGTTTTATATTTTGAATTGGAAAACAGAGTTTAGATCGTGGCACACTTTGCATTTACTATCGCAAACGTTATCAATAAAAGTGAAGGAACGTATAATGTGGGAAACACTGTAACTCGTTTTCTTTCTTTTGATGAACATCATGCGGAAATATTGTAGCACCGAATGTGTGTGACATTATCTTCACAGCATATATTTACGCTACAGTGTAAAATGTAAGGGAAATGACCAATTTAAAGTTTGTATACATGGACAGACTGTACCAAATTATATATTTAAGGATACTGTCATTCTAGTATTCCAAAGATCTAAAATGTGATGTCATTTAATGCACTATAACAGATAATTCTGCTTACCTATATATATATATATATATATATATATATATATATATATATATATATATATATATATATATATATATATATATATACATTTCAGGATCGATTAAATAAGTACCTGTTACGCACTGTGGTCGATGTAATCGCCTGAGTCCCATCCCCCAAGTTGCCCTTGTGGTTGTTGAAAAACTTTAAATCCTTATTAAAGGCAGTGAGAAGGCGACGAGCTGGCACAATCGCTAGCATCGTAGACGAAATGCTTAGCGTTATTTCGCCCATCGCTTCGTTCCGAGTTTAAATTCCGCAGGGGTCGACTTTGCTTTTCACCCTTTCTGGATCGATGGAATAAGTACCAGTAAAACAATGGAGTCGATGTGACTGGTCCCTTCGTCACACACACACACAGTTGCTCACACACACACACACACACAAATACATACACACACATTTATCTCTATGAGAGAGAGAGAGAGAGAGAGAGAGAGAGTGAGAAGGTAGGAAAATACAATATATTCATATGTACATATATATCACATAAATGTATAAAAATTTATTTTTCTCTGTGTGTGTGTGTGTGTATGTATGTGTGTATTCGTGTGTGTGTATGTGCGTGTATAATCGTCAGTGTATGTATAAAATCAACACATATATATAGTTTATATACTTTTCATAAATACTCGTGCGCTATACATTTGGGAGTGATTCTTTAAAATGGCTACGTTCATCATGTAGATATATCTTAAAGTGGAAAAATAGATGAGTAGATAAGATACATGCAGCCGGCACTAGGCATTGCTGGTTCTTATCTTTGCACTACTTTATCTTGCATCGATGAATTAAATCAAATATGTGTCAAATGCATGACTTCGTCTATGAACATTTTAGGAGAACTTTTAAAATATCTGCGTGTATGAGTCAAAATTCTGTATGATTTCTTCATAATTACAACGTGTGCATTCGTAAATTCATATCTTCTGTAGAAGTTTCACTTTTCATTTGGCATCTCACATTTCCTTGCAATGACCCGTCGGTTTTTCAGTTAATTTATAAATCCTCAATAATAATAGCCACTCCGCATCGCCGGATGCAATAGCACCAAAATCATTTGTTATAAATTGTGAAACCAAATCAATTGATTCACCCACTTGCCTTTAAATCTGACTTTTATATTTCTGGACGCATTTAAACATTTCCATTGACCATGGTTATTCAGTATCTGGTGACCATAAATCAGATGAACTAAAAATTTACCAGAGGTTTGTTACCGACCTTCCCTTAAAAATAAAATAAAAATATCCTTGTATGTGTCTTACACTCTCTTTGTTGCCCGTCTGCAACAGTTTATGCCAACGGATCATGAGGATCGCTCTTCGTTAGAAACCCATCACTGCTTTTGCACAATGTGTTAGAAATATACGCTGAAATCTTAGTCATCTTGCACAATCTAAGATATTTAAATGAGTTTGAAAGCCTATTTTAACCTTAAGAGTTGTCTTTCTAAAATATTTAAAATTAATATTCTTATCTTCTTCATGTGTAGATATCCCCTGCGAACAAGAAGTGTAAGCACATGCACGAAGTAGGAAATGATTTGGTTGAATTCGAAACTATTTTATAATATTTGAAACTATTGTATAATAGCTCCAAGAAAGTTCGTGGATTTACAAAAATGGTTTGGTTGCCTGAGTTTCATAAACCAGACCACATTAGAACCCTGAATAAAGAAGAGTAAAATATAGGAAAAAAATATTCAGTTAACAATGCTTATGTAACAATGCCGATTCTATATATTTTAAGTAAGTGAATGCCCTTCTAGAAAGTAGTATGAAATTTTCTGAATTTTTCACATTTAATATGCCAACCAGTAGCAAATAATATAATATCCTCCAAACAACTATAGTTATATCTAATTGGAAAATAGATTTAATAAAATGATTAATACATCCTGTTTAATGATTTTGGTACGTCAAAAATGGCACTTGGAGTAATATTTCTATGAGTTGTTATATTTAATTCATGTATGAATCGTTATATTTAATCGTTATATCATTCTCCATACACGGGTCGGGTAGAATCACCTTTCGTAATGTCCATGATCATTCGTGTAATACCAGTTACGATAGGCTGACGGAAAGGGGATGTCCGTTGCAAATGCCTGACCAGTTTTATATTTTGAATTGGAAAACAGAGTTTAGATCGTGGCACACTTTGCATTTACTATCGCAAACGTTATCAATAAAAGTGAAGGAACGTATAATGTGGGAGACACTGTAACTCGTTTTCTTTTTTTTGATGAACATCATGCGGAAATATTGTAGCACCGAATGTGTGTGACATTATCTTCACAGCATATATTTACGCTACAGTGTAAAATGTAAGGGAAATGACCAATTTAATGTTTGTATACATGGACAGACTGTACCAAATGATATTTTTAAGGATACTGTCATTCTAGTATTCCAAAGATCTAAATGTTGATGCCATTTAATGCACTATAACAGCTAATTCTGCTTACCTATATATATATATATATATATATATATACATTTCAGGATCGATTAAATACGTACCTGTTACGCACTGTGGACGATGTAATCGCCTGAGTCCCATCCCCCAAGTTGCCCTTGTGGTTGTTGAAAAACTTTAAATCCTTATTAAAGGCAGTGAGAAGGCGACGAGCTGGCACAATCGCTAGCATCGTGGACGAAATGCTTAGCGTTATTTCGCCCATCGCTTCGTTCCGAGTTTAAATTCCGCAGGGGTCGACTTTGCTTTTCACCCTTTCTAGATCGATGGAATAAGTACCAGTAAAACAATGGAGTCGATGTGACTGGTCCCTTCGTCCAAATTTCAGCCCTTGTCCCAATATTAGAAAGCATCCTTAAAGGCAGCGAGCTAGAAGATTCATTAGTACGCCGAGAAAAATGCTTAGCGGCATTTCGTCTCTCTTCGCGTTTTGATTTCAAATTCCGTCGAGTAGACTTAGCATTCCCTTATTTCTGGGTCTATAAAATAATATGCAGTTGAACCCCAGGATCAATGCAATCCATTTAGGCACTGCTCCTCAAACTGCTGGTCATGCTGAAGTTTGAAATCAGTATTTTTGCACGATTCATCGCCTTAGTTTGTGTTTTCATTATTCGCCTTAGTTTGTGTTCACTGATACGCCTTAGTTTGTGTTCACTGATTTGCCTTAGTTTGGGTTCATTCATTTGCCTTACTTTATATTCACTGATTTGCCTTAGTTTGTGTTCATTGATTCGCCTTAGTTTGTGTTCACTGATTTGCCTTAGTTTGGGTTCATTCATTTGCCTCAGCTTGTGTTCACTGATTTGCCTTAGTATGTGTTCATTGATTCGCCATAGTTTGTGTTCACTAATTGGCTTAATTTCGGTTCATTGATTCGGCATAGCTTGTGTTCACTGTTTTGTCTTTGCTTTTGTTCACTGGTTCTCCTTAGTTTGTGTACATCGATACACCCTAGATTGTGTTCACTGATCCACCCTAGCTTGTGTTTAACAATTCGCCTCAACTTGTGTTCATTAATTCGCCTTAGCTTCTGTTCACTGATTTTCCTCAGCTTGTGTTCACTGATTCACCTTAGTTTTTGTTCAATGATTTACTTTTGATGCACATATACATAATCACTCTCGCCCACTCCATGTGTTTCGTTGTGCGTGTTTGTGTTTGTGTCAACGTGAGTTGTATGAGGGCGGGTTGCGCAAGTGTATGTACGTTGATATTACGCGGTATTTTAAGTCTCTGTAGCATCATAGTATCTTAAAGTATATCGCTAAATTATACACGAATTGTATTCTTAGAAAATTACAGAAATACTTGAATGAGCACCTGATATAAAATAACATACAAAATTATCTTCATAAGATGACTCGAAATTATATACTGCATCTTCAGGCTACTTAAGTATCTCACACTGTTTCCATCTGTGTACTTGATGCCCTCATCAAGATACTCATCTAACATTGGCACTATACTTTCTGAGTATAATTAATTGATGCAGTTTTATTATTCAAGTTCATCTTCAAACATGTTTTGCCTTTGTGTTTATATCAATGATTCTTATCACATATTGATTATTGTTCATTAGAGGTGACAATTTCTTCTGTAATATTTCTTTAACGAAACTGTTCCTACTGTGGAAATATCTGTTAATATAATGACTTCTAAAATTGATTAATAAAATATATAAACAGCTTTGCGTAAGATTTCATCTTCTCCCATTTACTCACCACTTTAAAGTAGATGTGGCGTACATGATAAGATTATTTAAAGAATATTGTAATGAAACATTTAAAAATAGGGAAATAGATACACTCTGATAAACCGTTGCTGAAAACAATGAAGGGAAATAACAGTAAAATTGATAATTAAATTCTATCTGTGCAGGTGGTTTGAGGATGCAGATTACTGCAGTACATCAATACGTCGTTGAATAATACGTTTATAACAAATACTTTGAGTGCTTCATTTGTCGAATTCTAATATATCTATTAAAGATATGTAACAAACAAGAGGAACACAGAATACTTCAATATGAAGTAATATCAAACAAACTTTCTTTAAATATCTGCGAATTATCATGGAACAAAGAAATTAAATTTATCTCTGTATATCTAACTGTCGGTCCATCTACGTTTCTCTCTGTCTCTCTCTATATCATTCCCCCCCCTCTTTCTCTCTATATGGCTCTCAAGCACACGCTAATGCCTTCATAAGCATATGGTAAATGAGGATGCGACACCAAATACGTATACACTTGCGGGATCCCATGAATATTTCACGGAATTGATGGTAAACCTATGTGGTTATGTATGAAAACTTTATCTAAAACTCCTGACAGCGTAGCATGTGGTGTGTCTCTGTGGCAAAATAGTCGCTCATTTGCTACTCACTAACAACTGAAAAAACTGGAATCCGACAATTACGTTATGCACTATATATATACATACTTTATATACTTTATGTACAATTTCATAGACTTAATACACAGCATAAAAAATAACGGTGTATATGATACAACCTTTAGTTAAATTGCATATATATGCCAGGGTAAATAACCGTGAATATTCCACGGAACTGCACCTATGCGCTTGCGTTATGTAATAAATTATATACAAAACATAGTTCAATGAAAAAAAATACACTACTGCCACACCACCACAGCCACCATCACCACCACCGCCAACACCACCACCACCAAAACCACCACCAACACTACCACAACCATCACTACGACCACCATCATCATCTATCTCCCATCTCTCACTTCTTCCTCTCTCTTTTTCCGTCTCCTCTTTGTGTGCCTTTCTTTAATCTCACCATCAGAATATCACCTCTCGGGTAAAATTATTTATTTAACTCTCCTCCTGTCTATCATAATTACCTTTAACTAACTTTATTAATCAAGTAATGAATATTACGTACCCCTACCTCAGATCATCGACATTTCTCTCCCCGTCGTTTTCTCTCTACCATTTTCGTCCCCCCTGCTTCTCTCACACGTGTCATCTTACCCTCTTTTTCACTCAGCCTTTATTTTATTCCATCTTTCCCTGCAAATAATCCCGTGAACACGTTACAATAACATTCGCTCTGTCTCAAGTCATGGATACTTCTCTCTCCTTTTTCTCTTTTCCACTTTTCTTTCTCCCACTCTTTCACTAATTACGTGAAAGCGTTACCGACGAGCAAAGTAACGGAATGACAAATAGAATTCGTATCAGCAGAGGTAGGGACATAAGGGAACACTTTTCATACATTCACAATTATGCATGTCCTGGGATGAATGCTTTTTCGAACGCGTTCTATTGAAAACACAGTCGTTTTCGAATTTAACATTGCTTTCAAATATCTGAACTATTTTAAATCGCTTTATCATATTTCGTAAAAATGTTAAGTACTTGCAAATGTACAATGAAAATGTATCTGAAAATGTATAGAAATATCATTAGTCATCGAAATTTATTGAGTTACCAAACCCTCCAAAAATTCCAAGAAGTAGCAGGAAATTGACGCAGAAACTAGTGATGCTTTCTTACGTTCCGTTTCATATCCAGTAGACACTAGAACAACGATGGTGTCTCTTCAAACTACTCTCTTGTTCATTGATAATATATTGTGTGCGGGTGTGTATGTGTGTCTGAGTGTGTCTGTGTGAGTAGGTGTGTGGTTTTGTCGTGTGTGTGTGTGTATGTCGAGTGGTGTGGGTGGTTTGGTCTGCGCGTGTGTATGTGTGTGTGTGCGCACCCGATTCTCTAAAGCTGTTTTGATAGCTATTCGAGTAAGTCCAAGATTAAATTACTTTCTAAAATTAAATCAAATTACACAACGCTTCCGTATTAGTTTATGACAATATATATATGTATACACACACATACACACACACACACACACACATACACACACACACACACATACCCACACACACATATAAATATAACGTGAATGAGCCACAACTATGCGAATCTGTTCGTTGGCTATGTTGAGGCCCAAATATTCTCAAATTTCACTGGACTCACGCCCGAACTATACGGCCGTTATATTGACGACTGTATCGGTGCCACCTCACTCTCCCGGGGACATCTAGACTCCTTCCCATGACGCAATTAGAATTGAGCAAGAGTTGATGGACATCTGTTTTTTTCTATTCTTCTTTTCTTTGTTTATCACCCTTGTTTAAATTTTTAGAAAGTTTTCGTTTAGCTTTGAAACGTCTAACAGCGTGTAAAAAGTGGTAGGTTTTTGGTGCGCCCTGTAGCAATGTGACTAATGGAAAACTTGTGCAGTTGGCCACTAACATGTTTATCCTCAGTGATATAATTTTCCGCAATTATTGGATAAATTAAATGATGATCAATTGTAACAGGCGCAGGAATGGCTATGTGGTAAGAAACTTGCTTCCCAACGACATAGTTATGGGTTCAGTTTCACTACATGGCATCTTGGTGAAGTATCTTCCAGTATAGCCACGAGCTGGCCAACGCCTTATGAGTGGGTTTGGGAGAAAAAGATGCCGTCGTATATTTATATATATATATATATATATATATATATATATATATATATATATATATATATATATATATATATGTATATATATATATATATATATATATATATATATATATATATATATATATATATATATATATATATATATATATATATATATATATATATATATATATATATATATATATATATATATATATATATATATATATATATATATATATATATATATATATATATATATATATACATATATATATATATATGCGTGTGTATGTGTGTGTATGTGTGTGTGTGAATGTATATATATAAATATATATATATATATATATATATATATATATATATATATATATATATATATATATTTGTGTGAGTGTGCGTGTGGGTGTTTGTGTCTGTGTGCCCCAGCATCGCTTGACAACCGATGTTGTGCTTACGTCCCTGAAACGTAGCGCTTCGGCCAAAGTGACCGATACAATAAGTTCTGGGTGTAGATGTGTTCGACTGAAGGCGGATCTCCAGTGTGATCGCAGTCAAATGAGTGAAAGAGTAAATGAGTGACCAAGCAAAAGGGGAAACATGTCTGAATTGAAACCGCGATTAGATTAATACTGTCATCACGCATTTCTTTGCTGGATCTTCTTATTAGACACTTAATTATAGATGTTATTAAATTATTTCAGTTCTGTTTAAATATGTATGCAATTTCCTTACTGTGAATTGCTTTGTTGTATCTCGAGGCGGTCAGAATGTCAAGATTAAACACCCAGACTGTTTCTAATTAATATTTAATTTTATATTTACCAGTTGGGTAACATTTGATCTGCTCAAGTTATACCAAAAGAAAAACATGTTTTGACACAGGAGTTGCTCATCCTGCAAAACAAGCAGAGTAACAAAATACTGTGTATAACTTTGAGTTGTACAATTGGTAACGTTTCCTGTGTCCTTAGGCTATATATATGATAATAAATCACCATTTCATGTCCATAAAATTGTGGATGGTGTTTTATTTGAAAATATTTATAATTCATTCTTTAAGAAGATAGATGTTAAGGAGGTATTCAACATTTGGAAAACCAATCCATTGAATTAAAGGGACGACAGCCACAGAAGACTTTCCTTGCCCTGATAATTTTTAATGAATCTTTTACATTAATCGTTCTGAATATTTGAGGCACATCTGTGTGTTGATAAAATCTGGAACATTACGAAATATCAAGAATGTTTGTTCAGAAGTTTTCGGCCTACTTCCTGTGTAAGATTGTTAACACATTTCATTATTGTTGAATCGATATATATATATAAATGTTATTTAAAATTTTCTGAAATCATTAGAACAGAAAGATTTGGTAGGATTCAGCAGAATGATTAATGCAAATAGGGTTTGATTTTATTCTAAAGCTATATTGCTAGACACAATAAAAGAACATTTTATACAAATCAATCTGTTTATTGTTTCATTTTGAAGAAGGAATGATACTAAAAGATAATAAATTTAGGATGTCACTTGTGAACAATGGCTGAAGGGAACAGCGGGCTAGAGTGACATTCACGACGAATAAATTTCTCATTTACACCTCAAGGTCAATACATTGTGAAATGTTTCCTCACATTATAACTTCTGCCGCCTTTGGACACAGCCCATAACCAGTGCTATGAAATATAAGTACATACGAGGATTAACATACACATTTGGAAGCATACATCTTCGCAAGTCATTTGCGCGTGTGTAGTTATATGAATAAAATGTGTACGTGCATACAGACGAATATATATATAGAGGTATATGCATATACATACATGTACACACACACACACACACACACACATATATATATATATATATATATATATATATATATATATATACATACGGTTTACATATATATTCAAGGTTGAATATGGTACTTATGCGTGTATATATATATATATATATATATATATATATATATATATATATATATATATATATATATATATATATATATATATATATATATATATATATATATATATATATATATATATATATATATATATATATATATATATACACTCATATACGTATATATATATATATATATATATATGCATCTATGTGCGTATGAATATGCACGCACACACACGTAAAATCACATATAGAGGTATGTATGTATATATGTAATGGAAGGGGTTGTGAAGATCAGTTTGTTTGCATACTTAAATTATATCTATAGTTGGCCGAGACAGTTAATGTCTAATAGATTATAAACTTCCAATGCTTAATCACCGGAACGTACATTATATCAAATATTATTGAGCTTCAGTACGTGTAATAATAATCTGTCAACAGTAATTAATTGGTTCCCCACACCAGTAAAATATGAATAGGTAAATTCGGAAGAGAATAGTGCCAAGTTATATCGGTTAAAACAACAACATACGGAGGAGAGTCATATAAAACATATAAAATACATTACTAGCAGCGAATGATTTTCATAAAAGAAATAAAAATGATGAATTCGTCTCGAAATCAATTATCAAAGAGAGCACCAAATACATAAATGCTAACGACAGATGAATCTTAAATTATATATTTAGAAACGTTAATAGATTTGTGGACAAAGAATGGATGCTAAGGATCAAATCAAGACAATCTCCAAGGACTCGATTCATTACGCCTTTTTGTTTGTAAACATTTTATATATATATGCTTTTCTGTTTTTTGATATGTTCAAAATATTTGTAACGTATATGTAATGTATGTGCCATATATCGGTAATGTATGTAATATATGTAACACATATCGTTAATGTATGTAATATATGTAACACATATCGTTAATGTATGTAATATATGTAACACATATCGTTATATATATTCAATATGTAAAATATATCGTTATTTATCCCCAAACATTATAAGGTCATTTACGTTTTAAAAATGACATTTTAATACAGGGAATATTCAAAAATAATATGAACAAAAGAGCAAATCAGATGCGTGTCGGATTTGGTTGCTTGTGTATCAAAAGACAGATCCTAAAACTTGTTACGAAAACGGGAGTCTTGTGGGTGGATATACAAGTATTCTCAGAACTAACTTTCAAAATAAATGATAATTGATTCAGTCCTCTATTTAAATCACACTTGGTACTCATAATTTGGTAAATCACTTCTATTCCATCAATATTGAACTCACGAATTGAACTCACGACCCTACAATCGTGAACTGAATGTCATAACAACTGAGCCACGCACCTTCACGCTGGAAACAAATTCTGCGAAAGGGAATGAAGAGAGCGGGAGAAAGAAAGGCACTCGCCATCAAGGAAAAAACGCATTGGACGGAAGAAAAATTCCGCAACACCGGCAGAGAGCTCCGTCAAATGCAGTCGCTCTATGCCTGTTGGCCTGTACAGCCACAGCATATTCTGCCGGACTACCATCAGCAGCTGACACGATTTCTGCGGACGCAGATCCATGGCCTGTTGAGACCGACAGATGCCTACTACTACTACTACTACTACTACTACTACTACTACTACTACTACTACTACTACTACTACTACTACTACTACTTCTACTACTACTACTACTTCTACAACCACCACCAGCAGCAGAAGAGAAATATCTGCAGGTTTGTTTAGATTCATGAATAAAAGCGAAGCAATAATGGAACACTGAATTGAGTCAAAATTGCCTCAAAAAACATTTCCCTAAAACCGAACATAAAATTCTAAGTAACACTACACCCAAACCCTTATATTTACTGAATATTTTTACTAAATAGAGACTATATAAACGCAAATCTAACTCCAGTGCATCGCAGTCCGATGCTGGCTTAGCTGGAAGAAACTTCGAAGTCACTATCAACAATGGTGTTGTCTAATATAGTATATTTATACTATGTTTAATAACCCATGAGATTAATTTAAACTTGCTGTTATAACGGAATATATAAGGAAACATTAATATGTGCATATACATACACATGGGTGTGTGTGTGTGTGTGCGTGTGTGCGTGTGCGCGTGTGCGCGTGCGCGCATGTATTTGTGAATGTCTGTCTGTACAGTGAGAATGAGAAACCGGGAGAGTTTGAAGGAGATAGAAATAGTACAGGATCTTTTCACACCAATTTACTACGTATTTTATGCCTTACTTTTACTTCTTTTTGATAATGAGTTTATAATGTAATTTCATTTATATATATATATGTATATATATGAAGCCAAAGCCATCCATTCTCTCCTCTAATATTATTAGGAATCATGTCCCGTGCTTTTTCATTGATTGCATTATTTGCGGGTTTTATTCATATTTTCGACTTTTTTTAATATATGTGTTTATGGGTTTTGCTGAATTTGACATTTCTCATAGCACTTTGTTTATGGGTCTCTGGGTATGTAGATATCTCTGCCTGTGTATTATAATATATATCTATGAATATAGAGATGTGCGTACCTGCCTGTGTCTTTCATCCTGGTTTTAACGCTCTGATGCAGATCACGTGTCTCCATTTGCTTTTCTGTTTATGCGTATCTGCTCTTTATATTTTTTACAAAACTGTGTTTCGCTACGAGATGTTCTATTTGCTGCATGATTCATGTACTTTCATCGGCTTTTAAGCTGTTAGAGATGTTTTATCTACGAGCTCACTTAAGTGATGTTGATACGTGTCTGTGTGTGTATATATATTGTGATATATATATATATATACATGTGTGTGTGAGTGTATCTAATGAGACTATTTTGGCGGTTGGTTTGTGGATTTCTAAAGAATTGGAACACAAGAAAGAAAAATCTATTTTTCAGTCGTGTTATTTTTTAAAGGTAATAGAGAAATAGGAGCAATGAAGATTATGATTTATTGAATTACTCTATGTTCACTTATTTTGGACAGTTGTAAGATATTTCTGTAAAGGAGAGGTCACGCTTACGCTAAACGTAGTTCAGTGGTAAATTCTATTATTTCAGTGCGGAGAAGTGAGGAGAAAAAGCGGGAAGTAGAAGGGAAATAAATCGTGTTCTATTTTGCATTTATGGTTTCTGAAAACGATTTATTCTTGCGGGAGTAATTTGTCTGATTTATGTAATTATACGATGTCCGTATTTTAGGAAGTGTGCGATTTTTTTGTTTATAGGGCATGACATTCTGGTGTTATTAATATTGCTTGCGATTAATGTTATTTCATAGGGGAAGAAACGGGAAATGAAATGAAAAATGAATATGAGAAAATGTCGTATTTCATTCGTTTGTAATGTTACTGCTTTCATTTTTTTTTTTATACGTATGTAATGTTACTGCTTTCATGATTGTATCTAAGGAGATACCTGTACATGTGTGGGTATTGAAGGAATTAAATCAATTTACTCGATTTTCTAAGACCGAATGTAGCTTTAAAAACAATTTTTGGGAAAGTTATATAGGGCCAGCTCTAGTTTGATTACAAAAGTCTACTTTTAATGTTTTCAGATGAAAATTAGCAAGACAAAAAGAAGAAAAGAAAAAATATATTCTGAGGTGTTCGCCCAAACTAAATCTATAATGATTTAGAATAGTGATTATTATGTTTGCGTTATTTGTAGATGAAGTGTTCAAAAGTTTTCCCTAGTTAAAAGATTATGTTTCATTTTATGTTCAATGCAAGTTTTGATGCCGCTTAAATAGCAAGGTGTGTATATATCTATGTATGTGTATATATTGGCGTATATAATGTACATAATATGCAAGCATATTTATGAATATAACTATGAACATATGTATATATATATATGATGTATACACACACAGAGGCATACACACATACACACGCATACACAAGCACGCATATATATATATATATATATATATATATATATATATATATATATATATATATGTATATATATATATATATATATATATATATATATATATATATAGGGAGAAAGAGATAGTGAGGACCTTTTTCGGTCAGGAGGGACCATGGAATTGCTCCTAGATATTTCCCCGCCTGAGAAGATTGCTTATGGAAGGCCAGCCGTCGCCAATGTATACCTGTCTCCTTTCTCCACCCCACCAAAGTTACTCAAAGAAAAAGCAAAAGCCGATACAGCTTGGCAACACTGACGTCGCTACTCTTTTTACAGCTGAGAGAAGTGGAGCAACGTGAGATAAAGTGACATGCTGAAGAACACAATCATTTTATATTTAGTTATATATTGCTTATAATTATACCTTTTAAAACTTCTATATTCTATTCGGTTATTTGATGTTAAGTACAGCATGGCGGTATATGGTACTGAATTAACTTCGGGTAACTTTTTGTGTCCATACAGTTAATATAATAAAAAATATACGGAAGTTAAAAAGTAATTTATGAGATTGTTTATTCTGAAACGCTACTATTGCTTCGACCCATCTTAACAGGTGAAATACTGTACAATCAACTGTCATGCATCGTAACGTTTTGTGATGGTGGCTTTTGAAATGTGCCTTGGTTTTCCATTTGTATTTCGCTTATTTTCATTTCTATAAAAATATATTTTGTTACATCCCGACAAAATAACTTAGATATAATGAAGAATTCTTCTCATACACTTTTATATTACTCATCATACATATAAAGAAGCGCTCAGAGCGAGATTGGCGGGAAAATTGTTTGGGTTTCTTGAGAGAATCCCAATAATCAGAATTTGTCGTGTCGTATATTTTCTTTGGAGTGTTTCAATTTTCATATTTTGTTTCATGCAGATAGACTACAGCGGGCAAAACTTCTTAAGCGAAGGATAATAGAAAGAGCGTCTCGAAACCAAAAAGTCCTGAGGATTCACGAATATGCAAAATTTCAGTACGTGTGTATATATTTACGCTACATGTATATATGTATATATGTATATATGTATATATGTCATATGTATGTCTAGATTGACGATTGTACGATTGTATGAATTTATGCAATTTCGTCTGAAAATTGAATCTTGGAAGTTGAATTAAACTTGACACTAGGTTAATATGGTGAAGTTAAGTTGAAAGAAAGGTTTCAAATATTATAGAATGAGCAAAAGACACAGATTTTCTAACCTTGCCTAAAGTCATGTGGATGGCCATTTCTTCATTCTACAACAATTGTGAATATGGTGGGATTGATATTGCTTCACCGAGTTTGAAATTAGGGAATAGAAATTATCGAATACAAAATGAAAAGAAAGTGTATTCTATAGGAACGTGTAAATGTGTAAGGGATGCGAAATAGGAGAATGAATGAAGAGTATTAATAGATGTTGGTTTCCTATAAAGGAGATCAACAAGCATGGATTAATATATATTTAGAGAGAGTTATACGATTACAAAGATAAAGGTGAAGTCGTAATTGAGAATAAATGCAGTACGGTG
>NC_142932.1:38491566-38496566 GCF_046866305.1 Octopus bimaculoides
GTTTGGGACAACGGAAGAAACAGATTGGAAAGCGAGACAGGCAACATAAAGAACAATCCCTTCATCAGTTGTCCCTTGTTTTATCCTCTCCGCGTTTCGAAGATAGGGATAAGACGCCACTTCGTTAACACTGTCCTTTCCGCAAAGCAAATTAAATAAAATTTGGCAATTTTTGCGGATGGTTAAAGCAGTAACAAAACCAGGACAGCAAGAACAAAACAGTAAAAACAAACGGTGAGGGTTGTTAAGTCATAACGAGATGATGTGGTAAACGCTGGGGAAAGGAGCTATGACAAGAGACAGGGAAAAGTAGGTCTTATTTCTTATAGAGCGAGAGGTAAAAAGAAAGATAAGCGCTGGTCACATGTGAGCAATGAGAGAGTCAAGTAGGTAGAGAGAGGGAGTGAGAAGGAGAGAAAGAGAACGTTGAAGGGGAGAGGAGAAGAAAAACAGAAAGAAAAAAGAATAGCGAAGTGAGAGAATAGAGAGTGTAGAGGGCGCATCTGAATTATTAAGGTTAAACTTATTTTATATATATATATATATATATATATATATATATATATATATAGATAGATAGATAGAAAGATAGATAGATAGATAGATAGATAGATAGATAGATAGATAGATAGATAGATAGATAGGTAGATAGATAGTTAGATAAATAGATAGATATATAGATTTTACTGCAGACCGATTATCTTGTAATCTAGAAAGGCAAATAAACACAAACTTTTAAGAAACGACGACAATTCGTGGTGGTGGTGGTGATGGTGGTGGTGTTGGTAATAGTCATGGTAATGAAATTTACAAAGACGACGATTGGTTCTAGAGGAACTAAGTTGATGATGGTGAAAATCATAATTATGATTATTACAATGATGATGATGACGATGATGGTGATGATGATGATGATGGTGGTGGTTACGATGGCTTGTGTCAGTAGAGTCGTTGATGATTATGGTAATGATGTTGGTGTTGATAATGATGGTGATGGCGATAATTGATGATGATTTGGAGGAGGGTGGATAAAGTGAACGGCGAGGAGTAGTCGAGAGCAGTAGGACGTTGTTGACGAAGTGACATTGTCGGCGACATTGCTGATGATGACGGCCGGCTTCATCTTGTTCATCTCGATGACCGCCAAACGTCGATGCCGTTATTGTTGCAGTCTTCATTTTCAACGTCGTCATCATCGCTAGCACCATCATCATTATGATTGATTCGAAAATGATCAGAGGAACACAGCCAATACTTATGGTCATTAGAAAATATGAATATAAATCTGATGGTTTTCAAGCACATCGGTAGGCAAAGAATGCCATAAACATGAAAGCACTTTTGCGTTTAACAGCTGTATATGTATTTTAGTGGATTTCACCACACTGCCAATAATATATAGGTATCTATAAGGTAATTGCCAAAACCTATATCATCTATTAACGTTTTATTTACTTATTTATTTTTGTTTCGTTGGTGGTTTCTTTTGATACAGACGAACATTCGTTTATTCATTGATCTTGCTAACAGTCTGAACTTCAAGCTTCATATTTATAGCTTAGATGAAATAAATTTGGAGCGCTGAATATTCAACGGTTATGTGCGTATTTGAATCATGATAAAACGTGGTGTTATTCCTCTGTATGTAGTAAATATAAACGAAAATATACGAACCCAAATAATTTAGAAATGGAAAGACAAACTTCGCTGAAATCTATAAAACTGCGCCTCACACTCCCTTGATAGTTCTGGTAAATACATTAAATGCGTTAGCGACACTCCTTCAATTTACAGTTTGATTATTATTGGGTAACTTCTGCGTAGCGTCGACTCTACATTGTTTTTATTGTAGAAACGGTTCATTATTACATTACTTTCAACTATATGCGTTATTACATACATTATAGACATTTTGTAAGTTGACTATCGCCAATTTTCCTTCACAATATATTCTCGTTTTACGAGGATAATTTATTTCGCTTAAGTACTTAGTAACATAATTTACATTCTGTGGGGAACGATGCACTACGATATGTACACATACATATATACATATATGCATACATACAATGATATACATACAAGCACACACACATATCTATATGTATATATATATATATATATATATATATATATATATATATATATATATATATATATATATATATATATATATATGTATATGTGTATATATATATATATATATATATATGTATATGTGTGTGTATGTGTATATATATATATATATATAGATGGATGGAGGGATGGTTGGAGGGATGTAATCCACTGTATTTAGATGGGGGGGGGCGTTTCAAACACTTCGTGAACAAATGTTATGCATCTTTCTATCGACTTTGGATAAACATTTACTTGAAAATAAATCTCATTTCTAAGTAGTTGAAAATGAATTATTTCTGTTATGACTCAGAAATGAAAACTGATTGTGGAATCTCAGCCGAGATAGTCTCACAGACAACGCCTTTGTTTCTTGGTTCTAACCATGTTAAAATTGAGCAGTCCTAGTTGAACGTGGGATCTTTCCTCTTGCATACATTGATCATATTTTCCATTAAAATCGGTTTGAGCTTTGGGGACCTGACGCTAAGTTGTCTCTCCTTTCCTTCAAATGTCTTTAACTATCAACGCAAGGCTTCTGTTTACTTTCTCTAACATGTCATTATCAATTAGTGTAACAGTTTTGTACATATATCCAGTATATCACAACTCATATAATTGAATATGTTACAGCCTATATATATATATATATATATATATATATATATATATATATATATATATATATATATATATATATATATATATATATATATATATTATTTTGCTTAAAAGAGTTCCAACACTGTCTGTTTTTTATGTTTTATTTATATTCCTGCAGAACTAATGTGGGGTATAGAATATGGAATATACAATATACAATATAAAATAAAATAAAATAAAAATGGATGGCACCATGAAAGAAAGTATTGAATGTAGATGAAACATTGAGTGTTCAATATAAAGGATCAAATATATAAATATATAAATATAAATATATATATATAAAGGCGACTCGAGTTTCAGGGCTATTTCCCTTCGTCATGGCCGGTATGACAGACTTTAACAGACTGTAATAAGTTGGCTAGTTTTCTGTCTTTTATACCAATTCCTTTGGACGGCAGCAGTAGGTGTTTGGCTATTTTTAGAATTGATGTTAAATCTATTTTTAGAAATGATGATATTTTAATTTATTGTTTTGTGTGGGTTGTAGGGATAAGATTTTTAAACCCCAGTAGGTGTTTGGCTGTTCTTAGAAATGATGCCAAATCTATTTATAGAAATGATGATATCTGAGAGATTTTTTGTGTTTTGGTTACAGGGATAAGATTTTTAAACCCCAAGTAAGATGGATTTAATCATTGTTTGTTAAGAGTGGGTTTGAATTTCTTAATAAAGTCCTTTTCTTTGCATTTTCTTTCAATTTCATTCCGGTTGTAAAGTTTATGGAATGGAAATATAATAAAAGTTTGATGACCACATGTTGCTAGATGGTTACTCAGTGGTATTTGGCGGACTTCTGGGTTTTTAATCTGTTGTCGATGTACCCGTGAGCGTTCCGATAGTGCATTACCTGTCTGGCCAACGTACAATTCTTCACAATTAGGGCATTTGATGCAGTAGATTATATTTCTACTTTTGCAGTTCATGTTCGCATTGGTGAATAGTTTCCCTGTTTTTGTGTTCATATATGGGCCGGTATGGATTGATCGGCATGTGCCGCATCGGCTATCATTGCATTTGGATACAGTGAATGTTTGATTTTTGTTGCTGAGGTCAAACCTTGCCTTTGTTAATAGTCTTTTCAAGTTTTTAGGTTGTCTCATACTGAGAGTTATATTTTGATCTGTAATGATATTTCTCAATTCCTTACTTTGTGCAAGGATCGGTAAGTTCGCTTTGGCGATATTAAAGATGTTCTGGTGGCATGGATTTTGTGTCACTATAAATGGAATGATCTTTTCCTGTTTGTCTTTTCTTTGCGGTGTCCTCAGTTGGTGTATGGGTATTTTCGAAGCCCGCTGAATACCATTTTCTATGAGTCGTGATGGGTATTTTTGCTTCACCAGAAATTCTTTCAGTTCCATCAGGCGTTGATTTCTGGTCTCTATATCCTCTATAATAGTATACATACACATGTATACATACATGTGCGTATGCATGTGTGTGTGTGTATGTGTGTGTGTGTGTGTGTATGTGTGTGTGTGTGTTAAATAAAATGAGGGACCAAAGCCAAGGCTGTGTGGAATTTTCAGGACATTTATGAAGAGAAATTTAGTCTTACAGCTGTTTCTGGGATATTAGTGATATTCCTTCATCAGAGACGATGTGAGATAGTTAAATAGAGCGAAATACTAGAGTTCAATATGAAGAGTTATTTGGGAAAAGGAAGCAAATAATGAGTATATAGGGAAATAGGAGAATATAAATAAAAATATAAGTAGAGTGTTATAGTTGCAGTACCATTACCCATGGAATGTGCTGTGTATAAAGTAATAGAAATGCTTCTTGTCCATGGTATGTAAATTCCAATATGAGTTCATATTTTGTCATCACATATGGAAAGTGTGGAGATGTAGATTCCATGTGCTTTTCTTCCAATAATGTTTTGTGGCGTGAATAAAAATTTGAGAAATAGTGGTAGTATAAAGTGGATAGAGAGAGGAGAAGAGATTTCAAAAGGAAAGGTGAGAGAAGAAGGAAATAAGGAGGAAGAGAAAACGAGATCAAGAAATGAAAAGTGTAAGAGAGTGATAAAATGTCTTCGTCTTATGCTTTTCTATATATGTTACCTGTATATTTCAATTATATATATATGTTTATATATATATCATAATCATCATCATCATCATCATCATCGCCGTCGACACCCACCACAACAATTATAATTATCATCGTCGTCGTCGTCGTCGTCGTTTAACGTCCTGCTTCCATGCTAGCATGGG
>NC_142932.1:38501566-38544066 GCF_046866305.1 Octopus bimaculoides
TTCTTCTTCTTCCTCTTCTTCTTCTTCCACTTCTTCTTCTTCTTCTTCCACTTCTTCTTCTTCTTCTTCTTCTTCTTTTTCTTCTTCTTCTTCTACTTCTTCTTCTTCTACTTCTTCTTCTTCCACTTCTTCTTCTTCCACTTCTTCTTCTCCTTCTTCTTCTGCTTCTTCTTCTTCTTTTTCTTCTTCTTCCTCTTCTTCCACTTCTCCTTCTTCTTCTTCTTCTTCTTCTTCTTCTTCTTCTTCTTCTTCCACTTCTTCTTCTTCTTCTTCTTCTTCTTCTTCTTCTTCTTCTTCTTTGGTAGTACTAGCATTGATATCACTGACATCTATGTAACTTGATATAAGGTCACCATATCACGCATGTATGGTTGTGATGTATGTGACGCCTAGTGTTCTCTTACCGGACGTGTAGTCATGATGGGAACACTGGACTTCGTATATTTTACCGCAGGGTCAGTTTGATGGCATGTGCTGCTCTCGCATTTAGTAATAATAATAATCCTAGCATACCAACCGATGACAATGTATCTCTAAAAGAAACGAAGAATTTCAAAATACAAAGATCTGGAAATACAGGGAACCCGAATATGGAGTCTATAACAAAAACAATCATTATAATAATAGGCCTATTAGGTATGATTATTCAGACTAATACATAAACGAAATATCAAGAGTCGCGAATACATATGACATACAGAAAATTACGCTACTCTGTTCCACACACATCCTACGTAAAGCAATTTCAATACAGTGAAAATAAGAGCATCAGAAGAAACCACGTCACATATTCAAGGCACACAGAGCTGCGATTGGCAGTGAAGTGAAAGCACGTGATAAAAGTAAGACTACTGAATACCATTATTATTATTATTATTATTATTATTATTATTATTATTATTATTATTATTATTATTAAAACGAAGAGCGCGATTTTAGATGTTTTATTTTTTGAACAACATTTCGACAGAACGTCTGTCTTAAGTCACAGAATTCTATCATGTTGGTGGAGTTTTGAGAAAAATGAGTTAATGATGCAATATAAGCCAGATGCAATATAATAATAATAATAATAATAATAATAATAATAATAATAATAATAATAATAATAAAACTCAAAACGAAGAGCGCAATTTTAGATGTTTTATTTTTTGAACAACATTTCGACAGAACGTCTGTCTTAAGTCACATAATTCTATCATGTTGGCGGAGTTTTGAGAAAAATGTGTTAATGATGCAATATTAGCCACATGCAATATAATAATAATAATAATAATAATAATAATAATAATAATAATAATAGTCAAAACGAAGAGCGCGATTATAGATGTTTTATTTTTTGAACAGCATTTCGACAGAACGTCTGCCTTAAGTCACAGAATTCTATCATGTTGGTGGAGTTTTGAGAAAAATGAGTTAATGATGCAATATAAGCCAGATGCAATATAATAATAATAATAATAATAATAATAATAATAATAATAATAATAATAATAATAATAATAATAATAATAATAAAACTCAAAACGAAGAGCGCAATTTTAGATGTTTTATTTTTTGAACAACATTTCGACAGAACGTCTGTCTTAAGTCACATAATTCTATCATGTTGGCGGAGTTTTGAGAAAAATGTGTTAATGATGCAATATTAGCCAGGTGCAATATAATAATAATAATAATAATAATAATAATAATAATAATAATAATAATAATAGTCAAATCGAAGAGCGCGATTATAGATGTTTTATTTTTTGAACAACATTTCGACAGAACGTCTGTCTTAATTTTTCTCAAAACTCCACCAACATGATAGAATTCTGTGACTTAAGACAGACGTTCTGTCGAAATGTTGTTCAAAAAATAAAACATCTAAAATCGCGCTCTTCGTTTTGACTATTATTATTATTATTATTATTATTATTATTATTATTATTATTATTATTATATTGCATCTGGCTTATATTGCATCATTAGCTCATTTTTCTCAAAACTCCACCAACATGATAGAATTCTGTGACTTAAGACAGACGTTCTGTCAAAAAATAAAACATCTAAAATCGCGCTCTTCGTTTTGACTATTATTATTATTATTATTATTATTATTATTATTATTATTATTATTAATATTATTATTATTATTATTATCATCATTATTATTATTAGAGAGCCCAAACCTTCGCCAAGGCATCGCTAACGTCCTCTTAACGATTAGAGAGAGATGATTTCTAAAACGAAAATATCTGAAATAATCTCGTCTGCTCTCATAAACGAGAATAATAAAACTGAACCCAACAGCTTTGAAAAACTAAGTAAAAACAATACAAAAACGGAAAAATAAGCCAGAATACTTGTCCAATACCGGATGGATCCCAAAATCTAATTAATTCGTGCCAGTCATGAGGCCAAACTTCCCTAAATGTTTCATCCGAATCTGTCCAGCGGTTCTTGAGATATCTTGTCCACGGTCAAAGAAACACACAAATACAACTGAAACAAAACCTACACCTTCGCTTAGGCGGAGGTAATAATAATAATAATAATAATAATAATAATAATAATAATAATAATAATAATAATAATAATAATAATAATAATAATAAAATACTTAAATGGAGTATCAGTGTTGTGATGGATTCAGATTCGTTTATATTTAGATCTGATTCTGTTAAGATGTAACGTTTCATGAGATAATATATTATTTATTATATATTTGTTTTCCTCGTTAGTATTGATTAAAGAACAATATGGCGGTGTGCTCTTATTTGGGAAATATTGCTTTCATTGTTTTTCTTTTGTTGGGGTGTTGGGAGATGAACGGTCAGGCATCATTTATCATGAAAGACAACGACCATAAATCTTTTATTATAAACATTAACCTCAATACATATAAAGATAAAAAAAACAAATACATACACAAGCATAAATAAATACATACATATATACAAACATATACACAGACACAGACACAGACACAGACATATATATATGTACGTATGAATGTATGTTTGTGTATATGTATGTATGTATGTATGTATGTATGTATGTATGTGCAAAACCGAAAATGAATCTATTAAGAAAACAATATCGAACATTCCATTGTGTTAACTGAAAGAAACAAAAGACAATTTAAACGTTGTTTTCACCGACAAACGTGGCCATCTAGTGCCAATATAATTAAATACTACGAAATGTTCCGAAACACGGACATGAATTAACCTTCAGTTCCTTCCAGACATCACTCTTCTATAGAATGTTACTGATGTATAAGTTTTCATAAGGTAAATGAAAAGAAAATATAAATCTATTAGCGGAAATTAAAAGTACTTTAGTAAAAAGATCATGTAACTGAAAATATTAAAAAAAAAAACATTACAGAAAGTGAGAGAGAGAGAGAGAGAGAGAGAGTTAGAGGGAGATAGAGAGAGGCGCACACAAACACTCAAACACTCAAAAGCACACACGCTCAAACACACAGATATACAGACCTGTGAATATATATATTTAGTTATATATACATACACACACTCACACCCACCCACACACACATACACACACACACACACACACACACACACACACACATATATATATATATATATATATATACATATATATATATATATATGTATATATATATATATATATATATATATATATATATATATATATATATATATATATATATATATATATATGCACTGAAATGAATGAATCCGTGTAGAACGAATTCATCAAATCTAATTAAACATTGAGTTAATTATAGAAAAAGGAAAATGATATCGATTGAAAAGTTAACTGCTACAATGCCATATCAAAGAAAGAATAATTTCCTAAAATATATATCAAAATAGTGAGAAAATATAGCATAGAAATATTTCGTTGAAGGCATAATACGAAACTAATGTTACAAACTAAAGATAAATACCGTAGCTTTTCTATTATGTGAAGTAGAAAAAATTTCGAATTCACTAATAAATTCACTTCTCTTAAAAACTTTTATTATGGAACTAAAACTATGATCGTGAGATTTAGTAGGTTTTGGCAGCAAAATGTTTCCAACTCTGATTCAATCGTTTGCGACAAATGCAAATAATATTACAGCATTTTAGTTATTTCATTGTGGTTGCAGCTAGTTTTGCTCTTGTATTTTGTGTTTATCGTTGGTATATTTCTCGTGATGTGTTTGCTTTTGATGGCATTTACTGATTGGATGTAGAGAGTGACATCATGTGCTACAAAATACTGACGGATATGTAAGAAAAATAAATTAACGGAATAAGAAGTCAATAGCCATGATCTGGCTTTTCCTACACACAAATGTATACATATATGTATATATATATATATATATATATATATATATATATATATATATATATATATAGAGAGAGAGAGAGAGAGAGAGAGAGAGAGAGAGAGAGAGAGAGAAAGAGAGAGAGAGAGAGAGACAGAGAGAGACAGAGACAGACAGAGAGGGAGGGAAAGAGAGAGAAGGAAAGAAAGGAGAGGGGGAGAGGGAAGGTATGAAAGAGATAAATAGATAGATCGATAAATAGGAAGACGCGTTTGTGTATTCATATTTGTATATACGTTGATTACAATTGATGTACAACTATATACCATATATCTCTGTATGTGCCGAAGTTTATATGTATATCACATTCTATAAATATACATGTGAGCGTCAATTTACCTGTTTCTTAATTATTCATTAGCATATTCTAGAGATGTGCATCAAGCAGCCATATTAATAATATTTGAAGTGGAAGGAAGAAAACGTTATGAATGTTAAATTCCAAGGGGATGTCGTGAACATCAATACTAGTCAATTAGAAAGTGCAGACACACACCAGTGCATTCTCCAAAACGGTCCTCTAATATATAATGAAGAAAATTATAGACCTACTATTCCAAGTGCATATATATATATATATATATATATATATATATATATATATATATATATATATATATATATATATATTCGAAGTGTATATATATATATTACACTTCAAAGTCATGTAATTTGATGAAATACTTAATTGATGCTATCAAAGATAGTAAACCTAACTAAGCCTTCGTGGCAGGAGAGGAAATTTCAAAGATGGGGGTAAAACGAACACGGTTGAAGGGAATACCAAAAGCAACGTAGGTATGAGACTCGTGAAAGAGTGAATTAAGAGCTACCTTTCAAAAAAGTGTAGTAAATAATCGGTATTCAATAAGAAATAAAATTACTGAACTGTACAAGAATGAAGTATGAAACTATGCAACATTCAACCAGATTACATTATAACAAGTACGATATCACACTAAACATTGATCTAATTATCAACTTCAAATACTGTGATCAGAGAAACGTAAGAAACAAGCTTGATATCGACTTGCAGACGAAATGAAAGACTCTGTTCTATTCTAAGTTTACAACGATCAGCATAGTCGAACGCCAAAGTGATATTTTCGAAACTGACGTTATCACGGTAAATATTTAGACAACAAACGCAGTGACAATATTTAATCATTAAATCGTAAACTTGTAAAGCTCTGACTGAAGAACCTGAAACAGATAACGAAAACAACGACAAATTATCTGTGGAAACCTTTGATGTGATGAAGAAAGAAAACAAACATCAAAGTAAATCCACTAACACCGAGATAGAAGCAGTGTAACTGTAGAAATAGATAAGCAGAAAATAAGAAGAGCGCATCTGGATATTCACCGTTAGCATCATAGTTATTACACTTCGACACGAGAAAAAGTTATAAATTCACCTAAATATATATAATCAATTGAATATGACTTCATAAAAAAGCATTAAATAGAAGTTGAAAGTATTAAGACATACTGCTATTTTTAGCACGTCAAACCATCGCGATAACGCCAGTCATGATGCTGTAAATATATAAATGACTTAAAAGAGTATGTTCTTGTTCTTAGGGTTAAAATGTTCAACAAAGTAAGGACTTTGGTTCGATTCCGAGAGGAAGGCACTTCATGAACATAACTGTAATACATATCTGTCATATATTGGGAAAGCTCCCTCGCCGCTAGCTACCACATTGTCAATGTTCTCCCGGATCAAGTGTAAGAGTTTTCAGACTTTTTAATTTTTTTTTTGTTTGCTTTCGACAACATACATATAACAATTCGCGAAAGCATGGGAAAAGCTACAAGGAATATTCGCTGACCGTTTGTAGCTAAGTTCTGTATGAATAATTAAAAAAAAATTAATCAACGACGGCTCATTCCACGCTCAATCTACCTCCTACATTTTGCAGGTCATAACTCTGTGATAAAACAACTGTGGTTATGAATCTAAAACTTCCAGGCTGCCGACAGTTATCGTTGACGAAGCATAAAAATGCCATGCTAAAAATACGAATGTCGTAGTGGCTACTGCATTTCCATATGTGCAATGACTAAATACGATCCCTACAAGATTTCTAAAGTTCTATATATATATAAGATTTATAGAGTTATATAATGTGCACGTTATTTATATTATTTACAATTGACGAATATTTGTCCTCATCTTGTTTGTTGTTAACAAGTTTCGGCTGATATACCCTCCAGCCTTCATCAGGTGTTCTGGGTATAATTTCGAACTTGGGTTCTCGTTCCTGAGGTATTTTTCGATGATATACTACTACTACTACTACTACTACTACTACTACTACTACTACTACTAATAATAATAATAATAATAATAATAATAATAATAAT
The DNA here is from genome assembly GCF_046866305.1 of Octopus bimaculoides. Classification (NCBI taxonomy): domain Eukaryota; kingdom Metazoa; phylum Mollusca; class Cephalopoda; order Octopoda; family Octopodidae; genus Octopus; species Octopus bimaculoides. The sequence continues at coordinate 38,508,291 of NC_142932.1, forward strand.
AATAATAATAATAATAACAACAACAGCAACAAAAAAAAAAAAAAAATAATAATAATAATAATAATAATACTCCCTACGATCTACAAAGCCTTTACTGCAATAATATCGCAGAGATTGAGTAAACACCTGGAAAATAACAACCTGTTTCCAGAAGAGCAGAAGGGATGCTGCAACGGCTCATACGGCTGTAAAGATCAATTATTGATCAATAAAGCCATAACTGAAGACAGCCACAGAAAGAAGAAAGGCCTCAGTATGGCCTGGGTGGACTACCAAAAGGCTTTCGACAGTGTTCCCCACACGTGGATTCTGGAAACACTAGCCATAAACAAGGTGGCACCAATTATCATAAAATACATAGAGCACTCAATGAACAAATGGCAGACAGTGCTACAGCTCCAAACAAAAGAGGGACTTGTGAAAACGAAAGCCATCCCCATTAGAAGAGGAATATTCCAGGGAGACACGCTCTCTCCACTCCTGTTCTGCCTGGCACTCACACCTTTAACAGATTTGCTAAATAGAACTGGATGCGGTTACAAAGGCTATGGAAAAACAGTCAGCCACCTTCTATATATGGATGACCTAAAATGATATGCAAAACACGACAAAGAACTAGAAACACTACTACAGACAGTACACGGCTTTACCAAGGAAATAGAAATGAAATTCGGATTAGAAAAATGTGCCAAAGCAACCCTGAAAAGAGGAAAAATAGTTAAAAGTAGCAATATAACACTAGATAAAGCCAATGAAATAAGAGAACTAGACGAAAGCCAACCATATAAGTATTTAGGAGTCAATGAACTAGATAGGATACAACATACACAAATGAAAGAAAAAATAAAGAAAGTGTACTATAGACGAGTTAGATCAATACTAAAAACAGAGCTCAATGCTAAAAACAAGATAATGGGTATCAACACTTTAGCTGTCCCAGTTATAAGCTACAGCTACAACTTCCTTAACTGGACACTAAACGAACTATGTAAAATAGACAGGAAAACAAGAAAAATAATGACAGGATATAGGATGCACCACCCACAATCTGACATAGAAAGGCTATATATACAACGCACAGAAGGTGGCAGGGGTCTTATACAGCTAGAAAACTATTATAAAATAACCACCATAGGACTGCAAAAATAGCTACTCCAGAAGCAAGGGAAACTAATACAAATAGCCACAAAACACGAGCAAAACAAAAAACTGTTTTCAGTATTTAAGGAAGCTGACAAATACAAACAAGAAATCAATCTACCTAACAAATACGAAGAAGAAGAAGAAGAAACAACAAAAGCTATAAAACAAATGAAATCCAAACTAAAACTAGAACAGCAACGGACCATGATAAAACGATGGCAAGAAAAGTCCCTACATGGTAAATACTGGGCTAAACTAAATGCGAAAGAAATAGACAGAGAAAAATTCCAGCAATGGCTGAGAAGCTCAGGACTCAAAGCAGGGACTGAAGGATTTTTAATTGCTGCACAAGACCAAAGCCTCCCCACCAGAAATTACCAAAAACACATAATGAAAAGAAATATAACAAGTAACTGTAGAATATGTGGAGATCGACAAGAAACAATAAATCATATTATCTCTGGCTGCCCAGTCCTGGCTAAGAAGGAATATATTCACAGACACGACAGAGCTGGGACCTATATACACTGGAAGCTATGCCAACATTATGGAATAACAACAGAAAAAAGATGGTATAAACACACGCCAGAAAAGGTCACAGAAAACGAGAAAGCAACCATACTCTGGGATATGCCAATACACACAGATAGAGAAATTAAGGCAAATAGACCAGATATAGTTGTCAAAGATCATGAAGAAAAAACATGCTTTCTAATTGATGTATCAATACCAGCAGATGACAACGTTTCTCTAAAAGAAATGGAAAAACTTTCAAAATACAAAGACCTGGAAATATAGAAAACTCGAATGTGGAATCTAAAAACAGAAACAATTCCTATCATAGTAGGTGCCTTAGGTATAATAAAAAAATATTCAGACAAATACATAACAAAAATAGCAGGACTTACAAATATATATAACATACAGAAAATTGCACTACTGGGTACTGCACACATTCTACGCAAAACACTTTCAATACAGGAAACATAAGAGCACCACAGCAAACCACAGCACATACCCAAGGCGCACAGAGCTGCGCTCGGTAGTGAAGTGAAAGCACGTTATAAAAATAAAACTACTGAATAATAATAATAATAATAATAATAATAATAATAATATTAATAATAATAATAATAATAATAATAAGAAGAAGAAGAAGAAGAAGAAGAAGAAGAAGAAGAAGAAGAAGAAGACGAAGAAGAAGAAGAAGAAGAAGATCGGAAAAATACCTTAGGAATGAGGACCCAGGTTCGAAACACTCCAGGACATCTGATAAAGGCTGGAGAGAACATTGGCCGAAACCTTCTATTGGTCTCTTTGCCGAACCGCTAAGTGACGGTGACGTAAACACACCAGCATCGGTTGTCAAGCGATGTTGGGGGACAAACACAGACACACCCATACTTATACATATATATATATGTATACACATATATACGACGGGCTTCGTTCAGTTTCCGTCTACCAAATGCACTCACAAGGGTTTGGTCGACCCGACGCCATAGTAGAAGACACTCGCCCAAATGCCACACAGTAGAACTGAACGCGGAACCATGTGGTCGATTAGCAAGCTACTTACCACACAGCCACTGAGTAAATGTCGTAAGATAAAGGACTATGATGATCTAAATATCGTTTTCAAATTTTGGTACAAGGCTAGCAATTTTGAAAGAAGATTATGTCAAGCACATCGACCCCTCTGCTCAAGTACCCCTGTGCTTTCGCGAAAGCATAAAAGGCAAAGTCGACCTCTGAGGAATTTAAACTGAGAAAGAAAGTATTGACAAAATGTCGCTGTTCATTTTGCCCTCTGTGCTAACAACTCTGCCACCTCGTCGCTCTCAATATCACTCCTAATTCTTTGAAAATTTAATTACTGATCACCGTTAATGAGATCTTTCGAGTAAACACAAAGCAATTCGTTAATTACAATTACGATCATGTTTATACCACAATATGTATAAATTCCATTATCTGTTTAACCACATTTTTTGTAGAGACCTTCTACCATGTTGATACATTCAATTTTTATTCTACGTGTTCTTCATGCATATGTTCAGACATGTTTCAACATTCGTAGGTGTAGCTATGAATCGCAGCAAATTAGTGGAGGTAAACATTCTCACTCGATCATCTGTTTTTACATCTCAGGCTGCACAATGCAACGGGATGGTTCACTCTATGCATCGGAATAACGACGTACACACGGAAAGCAAATTATATTCTATGAAGTCTTAAATAGCGTTTTTTAGACACGTAGTAATCTTTAAGAGCGCTGTTCTCTGTGTTTCGAACGGAAATATTTATTTCTAACCCATCCTACTTTTAATGCCAAGATATATGATCCTACTGAGGGATGAGTTGAGAAAGTTTACTGGTATATGATAATTTCAACAAAGTGAAAAATGCGAGTGTTAATATGTCCATATATTCCACATCTGTGTGTACTTCTGTTGGTTTCCTACATATGCACTCTATCATTCAATAAACTAACAAATAAAGTGAGAATATGTTAGCCATCAATTAATATTTATAAAAAAAAATGGGGGATATTGTTAGATTTCATGCAAGTTGATGTATAAAATCAAAACTAGACTTGTCTTCGCCATTGATTTATATTTTGCTGACAGATAAAAGTTGAGATGCTTCAGTACAAAATAAAATAACATTTGATGGTTTCTCGTGTTAAAAGGTTATCAGCTATATATGTCAGTAAATGACTTCCACAGAAGTTAGTTAAAATATATGACAAAGAGAAAATAAGTTTATATATTTGTCTATTGCCTATATAGAGTCGAACTGAGATGGGAGCCAGTATGACGTCGTTATGCCTTCCTAGAAAGAAGAACCAAATTTTACTAAAGCAAATATGTGTCTATAAGGAAAAAGGAAAGGTGCAATTATAAATGAAGATAGAGAGAAACGAAAAGACAGTTTGGTCAAAGAAGTATTGGTGTTGATCATTATCCTCTTCATTCAAGGTTATCCTAAGCTGAATAACACATCTTACTCTAACATATACCTACACATATTTATATATTAACCAGCTGTAGATTGCAAAAAGAAATAGATTAAATCTAGAATTCAATCACAACATCCATCCACAAGTCAATTTTATTTAACATCCTACTATCATAGAATTCCCGCATTCTTCTTCTTCTTCTTCTTCTTCTTCTTCTTCTTCTCCTTCTTCTTCTCCTCCTCCTCCTCCTCTTCTTCTTCCTCCTCCTCCTCCTCCACTTCTTCTTCCTCCTCCCCCTTATTATTATTGTTATTATTATTATTATTATTATTAATCATCTTCTTCTTCTTATCCTCCTCCTCTTCCCCCTCCTCCTCTTCTTCCTCCTCCTCCTCCTCCCTCTTCTTCTTCTTCTTCTTCATCTTCTTCTTCATCTTCTTCTTCTTCTTCTTCTTCTTCTTCTTCTTCTTCTTCTTCTTCTTCTTCTTCTTCTTCTTCTTCTTCTTCTTCCCTGCCAAGAATTGACAACGACTTCCAACCCACAAGAGTAAACAAGAGAGACAGTGACAGTCAGAAACAAGGAAAATGCCTCTCGTAATAGAATACTACGCAAATATTCTTTTAAAAAGTCTTTCCATTTATTTTTTTTTTTACAGTTGAAAAAGTCTCATTGACCAAAACCGGTACTGAAATATTTTTTATAAAATTATTTTAGTATTTTCTACCTTGACACATTTTTTTCCACATATGTGTGTGTGTGTGTGTGTGTGTGTGTGTGTGTGTCTGTGTGTCTGCATGTGTGTGTGTGTACATGTGTCTGTGGGTGGAAGTGTTTCTGGGACGGAATTTACATGACACAAAGCAAAAACAAATGAAAGAAAAAACATCTTTTCATTTTTTTAAAATCTGCAAAAGTGCACGGCGTATCCACATTTAATAGTAATCATGAAACAGAGTGTTATAAACCATGTTAGAGTGTTGTGAACGTTAAATATTTATGTATGTATGTAAGTGTCTGTATGTACGTGTGTGTATGTATGTGTGTATTTTATGTGGTCAGAAGTTTTCTTCAAGACTACATGGTTCCAGGTTCATTCCAACTGCATGACTGCTTGGGCACATGTTCCTACTATTGGGCCGGGCTGATTGAAGCCTTGGTGTGTAGATTTCGTACACATAAACTGAACCTCGATATATATATATATATATATATATATATATATATATATATGCGTTTGTGTATGTGTGTGAGTGCGCGCGCGCGTGTGTGTGTGTGTGTGCGCGCGTCTGTGTGTGTGTGTGTGTGTGTGTATGTGTGCGTAACGGAGAATTAAACAACGCAAAATAGAAAATCAAAATTACTAAAATTAATAAATGTTGGGATCTCCAGATCTGAAATCGAATTATCAATTCAAACACTGTAGAAATAATAACTTAATATATCTCATGGAAATAACTGGTCCCACAGGTTGTATGTAATGTATATGTATGTATGCATGTATGTATGTATGTATGTATGTAAGTGTAACGTATATAAATATATACATATACATACATGTATATATATATCTATATATCTATAATTATATACATACGTGTATGTGTGTGTGTTTGTGTGGGTGTGTAAGATGTGTATGTAAGATGTGCATATCCATTCATGATTGCATTGAAGAACGAGAATAAATACGGCACAAAATGTCTACAGTAAATACTGCAGCGTTGCAGAAATATAAAGTTGATTAAATTTCATTCGTCGATTCTGGAATCGGATTTGATTAATATTTGAAAGCCTTCTTTTATATGAACTTCGCAATCATCCAGAAATGACCATGAATATTTTAATAACTTTTTCATTTGACGTGATCTTATCGAATCGAAAGAATATTTGCATTAACTCGTGTAAATATTTTCCAACATATTTACTGATATCAATTTGTGAGAAATACTCTAACTGTTAGGTGGAAATAAATTTTGAAAGCAATATCTATCCAATATTTACATACATTTACAACATAATAAAAGAGGATTTCAAACCAAACAGAAATACCATTATCTGTATAGCAGGATATATTACACTATGTATCGGATCGATTCTATATATCCGTAGATACATATGCGCGTGCGTATATATATATATGTCTATGTGTGTGTGATGTACGTGTTTATGCATGTGTGTGTACTTACATATGTGCGTGCATATATATATGCACACACATATGCATGAATATATATATATGCACTGGGGTAGATGTAATTGACTGACACCCTTCTACGATATTGCTGGGTTTGTGATAAAATTTCAAATCAATAAACATAGATATTAGTTAGATGAATTAAAAATAACGAAAATACGAGGAGAGATATTAGTCAAATAGAAACATTAGATTCTATGTCCCACTTAGGAAGGAAATGAATTCAAATTACCGATGATAGTTAACTATACTGAAGTAGAATTCATTTCAGCAATATGTTGCGGTTCACGAAATGTAGAAGTTGAAAATAAGAAAACATAAACGCAATAAAGACAACGGTGAGAGACGAATTGTATAGTAATACATAAATAAGAAATGTGGGAGACACATCAATATGTATATAGCATAGTTATCACTTCATTTATGTATGAATTAAACAAATAATGCATTAGTATACATCAGGTTTGTGCAAAACCGCTTTTGCAGCTGCTTTATCATTTCATAATGACAATGGAAAAACATTATTTTCTCATTAGTCTTAATTCTCCCCGAAATATATGTGTATATATAATTAAAATATGTTTATATGTTTATATTCTCTTCGTAAATTAATTTTTTTCTCCAATAATGCCATATATATATATATATATATATATATATATATATATATATATATATATATATATATATATGTGTGTGTGTGTGTGTGTGTGTGTGTGTGTGTGTGTATATATATGTATGTATGTATATATATATATATATATATATATATATATATATATATATGTATATATATATATATATATATATATATATATATATATATATATATATATATATATATATATATATATATATATATATATATATATATATATATATACACAAATATGTATATATGTGTGTGTATATGTATGTATGTATACATATATACAAACACATATTTAGTTAAATAGCACCCAGGATATCATGCACCTCAGTTCTTTATACAGATCACCGCAACGCATCTAAACTATACCCTGTTCTAAATTACATTACACGATCCCTCAATGCTAATATATACTTCACAGTTATATTCACTGTGCAGTTGGATTTTGAAGTGTAGGATATCGCTTTTATGGCAAGAATATTCTAAGTTACAATTTACAAGGTTCAAGTGCAGCCACATTGGAAGAATAACATAAGAAATGCATCCGTTATATGGATTCCGCTATAATTTACATCTTCCACAAAGGATTGGCTATACGTTTATTTCTGCTATATACATTATTACATATCCCTTTGTTACACTTTATTTTATCTGTGGAAGTATGTTCTATATACATCATAATCAACCATTGATCATGTTTGTTTTACTGGTATCGACAAACAGCAATCCATGTCAAAATTTAGCTGAATAGATTTAAAAGAGATGAAAATATAATGTAAACTTAAATGAAACTTAGGTTTAGATAATATCAATATTTACTGATCATTCAATCCTGGGTTAACGAAATGGGAGATTAGATATAATCATTATACCTACACTTTGTAAATATTTAATAACTGGATTCCAGTAGAAATTATCTGAGCGAATTGAATGAGAAATAGCTCATCTTATTCTGATGTGAAAGCGCTGTATCTCTTTGTAGAAGATACCATATCAAGGATTAACGCACATGGTTAGCTGCTAACTGCAAGGATAAAACAGATACCAATTCCAGTAGGAGAAGAAAATCCAAGGATTACTGATTTTCAAATATTAATTTCCGAGATGGATTATATTAAAGACACAATATTATTGAATTTGACAATAATACCACTCTTTCAATGCCCTGTGGATTCTGAATTTTAAAACTTTATCTGATATGTTACAGCTTTAATTAAGAGGCGGGGATGTTTTAGCTGCGAAACCCATCCATACGTAAACACACATGCAAAGCAAACGCGCACACACACGCACACCGACACACACACACGCACACCGACACACACGCACGCACACCGACACACACACACACACACACACACACACGCACACATGCATGCACTTGACAGCACAGACGCACGCGCACAGACGCACGCACACAAAAACAAATTTTATTTTATTTCTTTTATTCTTTTTAGGCACAAGGCTGTGGCCATCCTGGACTACCTGTGAGATTTTATACCATTTTCGCAGTTTTATAATTAGCCTGATTATTTCAGAGTGTGCGGATCTCGTATCACCATTGTTGTATTTGCGTTTTTCCTTATTCTTGGCTTATTTGGTGGATGAATGAGTTAGACAGAGTTGCCCTAATCTATATTTCATGCCGTGATATTGGTTCATTTTGTTACATACTTAGGAGAATGCCCAATCACTTTTCGAAGACATCCACACCTACATTGTTTAGGTTTCTTAATTTTCTTGGAAGCGCATTGAAGAGCTATGTGTCTTTCAACCGTAATCAACTTCAGCATCTGATCCTGGTTAAAGACGGAGTGTGCAAAAGATACTTGGACTACTCGGCAGTGATTCAACTATATATCTAGAATGATACAGCTGGAAAGTGCGAAGTAGATAAGGGTACAGTGAGAAAAAAACGCAGAAAGGGAGATGATCTAGCAGAAAAAAACTTCCTGAACAGCAGAATGGTCCTTATTTTCGGTTGAATAGATTGGGACAGTTTGAAGTGAAGAACCTTTACCAAGAAACTACGTGATATGACTCAAATAATGCATCAAAGCTAACAGTCAATGATTTCATTTGATCATACAAGGCTATAAAGTACAATGTTTACCTAAACACGGGACAACTTCAAAAGGTAATAAAGGGACATCACTTCTGTCATGAAGTTCAAACATATTAATTCTGCAAAGAGAGAATATGGAAGACAATAAATAGAACGTAAATTGTATGAACTGAAATATAAGCCAAGTAGCCATATTGCTATAAAATAAACACATAAACGGTAACTTGTAATTCAATGTAAGATATCATTGTTGATTTTCAGCCAATTGTGTTCCTGTTACATCGTTGCAAGTTTCTGGAAATTGAAAGAATATTTTTTTTTTAATAATTTATAGTGAATCAAATATTTTAATGCGTACCGGAAAAATATGTTTTCAAAAAGTATACATGAACGCATTAGCTAAATGCATCACTAATATTTTATGTTAGTCTCTTGCGAATTCACGACACCGTAATGCGCCCAAGCTGGTGCCAAAACCAGACCAACAATTCATTGAGCATTCGCTGAATCAATTTTCATTAAATTGCTATAACAAACACTCTCTTTTTCGTGAACTAAAACAAATTACACTGAATATTTACTTTCATGTATATCACCGTATACATACATGCACATCAAGGAAACATTAAGTGTTCACGTGAAATCATGGGCATAGGAAATTACATCAGATACCAGTCATCTCCGTTTCTGCTATTCCATAAGCAATCTTTAGTGTTGCTTTTTTCTCTGTTTTTCAGCCCCCAAATTTTAGAAACCAAATCAAACATATACTCTGCCAAAAGTCTAGGTCCTGCAGGCTACCACTGACTTTCGATGGGTGTAGTCACGACTTATGCCCCCTTGGTGCATTCAAATAAAAATATTCTCTGTTAGAGAACAGTACAGTAAGACAGCTACCTCTAAAGAGGCAGGGGACATTTAAGCAGGCCTTTTTCAAGTTGAAGGTATAATATATCCTTAGTCATTATATGGAGACTTATCCAGAAAATCCCAAGGAAACACTTTCATATATCAATATGCCAATCATTACATTATCATTTTCAAGATCATTATTAGAGATTTATGGGACGAAATTTCCAGCTTGTAGGCAAGAGATGTAAGAAACAGAATAATCACTGGAACAAGGATAGGGAGTGGTTTGTAACAAAGCAATTTGAACTTTAAATACATGCAACATATTTCCTACTGATATATAAAAAAAAATATTACGCTCTATAGGATATGATCCCGAGTATTCCATTTGATACGATCAGTGGAAGAGTTTGCTATTGAAATTAACGACCAAGTGGCTGAGCAATCCACAGACACGGGTACATTCGTTGCAGTTCACAGGGATATTCAGCAGGGATATAGAATAAATCATGGTTCGTCCTTTGAAATACAGGTATTAAACATGTTGACCAGCTGGGTGCACTGGAGTAACCTCAACCAAAGTGTCACGCTAAAAGGTTCAACACGTCTCCGTGTATCGAACTCAGGGCATTACGATCGTGAACTTAATAAACTAAACACTATGCGCCACGCGCAGTCAATCCTACTGATATATAACGTAATTGAGAATACAATTTTGGAAGGTAACCTAACAGAGATGTTGTACGTTCAAACTCCATTCGGCAACAAGATGATAGACTGAATACAACGAAGATTTCTGAATTTCAGTTCAAAGAATTTCTCACTTGGAAAGAAATTACCTTTTATTTTTTATCCTTTCTGTCAATTGTATTTCGGTCATACTCGTGTACCACCGGGAAGAGTTTATCGGATTAACAGATCCAAGTCTTGTTTTTATTCCTTTTGTTTTTTTAAAGAAAAAAGTATATTGAATGGCTCAACAATGCACTGTAATAACAACATTGCACTATAATAACTTAATATAAGTTAATCATCCATAGTCTGATATAATATTTTGGAGTATAAAAATTCCTTCTTCAGATATCCCTAGGAATTGATCGAGTCACTGCTATAATCGGTTTTTGAAACGGGTTTTTTTTTTTTTTGTTTTCTGATACTTTTACTTGCTGTCTTCTGTCCGAAAGCTAAGTAGAGCAGAATTAAACGCACCAATACCGCACAAAGCCAAACAGATATACACAGCTAGACACATACACACACATTCATAGAGAGAGAGAGAGATGCGCACGCGCACACATATGCGCATATCGTGGCACTCCGTCGGTTATGATAAAGCGGGTGCCATTTAATCCAATCAGCGGAACAGCCTGCTCGTGAAATTAACGTGCAAGTGGATGAGCATTCCACAGACACTTGTAGCCTTACCGTAGTTCACGGGGAAATTCAGCGTTACACAGAGTGTGAAAAGGCTGGCTCCTTTGAAATATAGGTACAACAGAAACAGGAAGAAAGAATGAGAGAAAGTTGTGTTGAAACTGTACAGTAGGGTTTGCCAATATCCCCTGCCGGAACCCCGTCGAGCTTCAGGTGTTTTCGCTCAATGAACACTGACAACGCTCGGTTTGGGAATCGAAACCGCGATCCTACAACAGTGAGTCCGTTGCCATAACCATTGGGCCAATGCCCATCCACACATGGGCATATACATAGAATGGCTTCCAAACAGTTTCATTCTACCAAATTGTCTCAGAAGAAACCGGCTATACATAGTAGGAGAGATCCAGGGTGCCGATGGATTGAGGTGACCCTGAAAGCACACATCAGTGCCTGTAGTAACCACATCAGATATTCAACTGCAACAATGCCTTACGTATCCTTCCCGTTTTTGACAGAAGTATCGGGGATTAAAATGCCATTAACAGCACACAGATGTGTGTGCGTGCGTGTGTATAGCATCGCTTATTGTAATGTTAATATCGAATTGAATCTACAGGAATTTATGAGCTTCTGTTGCACCGAGTCCAAAAGTCTCTGAAACATACACAGATATGAATGAAATTAGTGTTTCAATTGACAGCTTAGACGGAAGTTGTAATTCTGTTGAGATAAGTGTATCAGAGAGTGGGAGAGGAGAGGGAGGCATGTGGGAGAGATGGGGAGGGAGTTAGAGAGGGAGATAGGAGGAGATAGGGGATTGCTTGGGTGAGATACAGTCTAACCTTGAAATAGTAAAGTGCAGCAACATAAGGTGGAAGAGATAAAAAACTTTTCTACTCTCGACAGAAGGACAAACATTTTGGGGGAGGACGCCAGTCGAGTAGATCAACCCCAGTGGTACTTAATTTATCGATCCCGAGTGGAAGAAAGGCAAATTCAACCTCGTTGGAATTTGAACTCAGAACAAAAAGACAGACGAAAAACGGTTAAGTATTTCGGCCGGCGTGCTAATGTTTCTGCCAGTTCGCTAAATTGGGGGAAGATGTATAATAACAGAAAGAATATTCATATTTGTCGGAAGCGTGTAGTAATTTACTTGAAAAGTTCATTAGGAATTCTTTATACAAAATTGTAATTTACATGTGAATATATATGTGTGAAATTAGTGTGTATGTGCACATGTGTGTGTATATGTGGTGTGTGTGTGTGAACGTGTGCGTTAGGAACAACAGGAAATAAAACGAAGGAACAGAGTGTAATATCTAGAGGGTCACACCAGTTGGGCCAGCGTGGTACAGATTAAGAAGATGTTCTCAGCATGGAAGCTCATTATAGGCTTACCATCGCAAAGGAGTTCTAAATGCCCTCGTTGAATGATTGTCTATTTTCGAACAGCCCAGGGTTATGAAAAATAGATTGTTCTGAAACACATCTGGGATAGTAATTTTTATTTAATTTAGATTTGTTTTTTTTTAAAGAGTTATCTGCAGTTTCGGATCACGTTTTAATCACAGCTACATGCATAGATATATAAGTTAGTATAATGTGACTACCTATTGTATAATATATATGTATATACGTATGCATGCATGCATGTATGTATGTATGTATATGTCTATATCTATCACTCTGACACTCTCTCATATATATATATATATATATATATATATATATATATATATATATATATATATATATATATATATATATATATATATATATATATATATATATATATACATGTATATATATATATATATCTGTCTATATTTATATATATATATATATATATATATATATATATATATATATATATATATATATATATATATATATATATATATATATATATATATATACATGTGTGTGTGTGTGTGTGTATGTGTGTGTGTGTGTGTGTGTGTGTGTGTGTGTGTGTGTGTGTGTGTATGTATTTCATGGCAAAAAGAAATTATGTTCAGGCAAGATGTGATTTTCCATATATCAGACGAAGGAGTGTATTGTACCTGCCTGAGGCTTTAGAAAATGTAATGACTCATGATCTGTACAAACTGACTACATACACACACACACACATATATACATATAGATGTAGATATTTGCATATATATATATATATATATATATATATATATATATATATATATATATATATAACGAGAGAGAGGGATGGAGAGAGAGAAAGAGATAGATGGAAAGAGGGTGTGTGTGTTAACGTGTTTATGCAAAAATGTGAGTGCTTATGTATCTACGTTAATAAATAAATATACGGAATATGGATGCGGATGCAAATGAAATTGCAACCATATTTTTATTAATATATATTTAGCCTCGACGTGAAAGTATAGCCCGAAGTATGTACACGGGGTCTATACATTTTTCAAATATCCTTCGCGTTGCTCTAAGCTACAGAAATTCGAAGTGAAGAAAAAAGCGTCAACATCATTACGTATTGGAAAATGTAGATCTTGAGTTCGATACTAATTCCTACTTGCCGATAAATTTTTGGTATGCTGAAAGGAGTGTACACCTATAGCATTTTTTAAATACAAATAAAAGCAGAAATAATTTCTCATGTTTTAAATACCTATGTGTTGGGCAGTCTTGAGATTATGCTGTTGCTAGCTTTGCTGATGTATTATAAGATATTCAGTTCCTGTTTAATGCAGATAATAATTTGGAAATGCGTATGACGTACGCATGGGTTTCAAAAGGTTATGGAGAACGATGAATCTGACACATGTGTAGACAAACAAAAGAGGAAGGCAGGTGTATGATCAACATCAGGTGTATTAGTTTGACATTCGGGAAAGTGGGAAAGACTTTAACCTTTTGAGCTTATGCACTTGAACAGAAAGGAACACGATGAAATAAACAGAAAGAGTTAAATAAATGTTTTGGAACTAGATGGTCAAACATGGTGACTCGCTGGACAGAGGTTCTTAGACAGGAGAGCTAGGAAGAAGGGGAGATAATAAAGTATTGATGATGACAAAACGAAGGTGCGCGTGCGTGTGCATGTGAGAGTGTGTGTGTGTGCGTGTGGATATGGGCTGGTGACTTTGACGTGTTGATGTGTGCGTGTGTGTGCGTCTGTAATGTGTGGGTGTATGGATGATGGTGCGTGAGCTGGGAAGTGGTCAGTGGTACTGTGTGCGGTGTTGTGTAAATGGGGTGTGGTAGTATGTGCAGTAGTGTGGCGGTGCTGGGATGTGGGGAAGCGTGGGGGGAGTGTGGAGATGCGAGGGTGGGGTGTGGGTCTGTGGTGAGGATGTTGGAGTAGGGTTGGGGAATGTGGGAGTGGCATGTATGGGGGTGGGGGGTGTCGTTGGGATATGTATGGGTGTGGGTGTGGATGTAGAGATAACGATGAAGAGAGATGGGTAGCAGTGAAGAGAAGAAGTAGGTGTCAGGGCAAGGGAGGAGTGAAGGGGTGTCAGATGAAGAGGAGAGGAGGGTGGAGCGCATGTGGCGCAAAGGTGTTGTAAAGAATGACCTGTTGAGCGGAAATGGCACGAGACCGGAGTGGCATTGCCGAGTCTAAGGTCTCGGAGGTGCTCCGCGACCCGCTCAGCTAAGCAGCGTCCCGTTTGACACGCACGCAGACGCGCGCGCACACACACACACACACACACACACAAACAAACACACGCATACACACACACACACACACACACACACACACACACACACACACACACACATATATATATATATATATATATATATATATATATATATATATATATATATATATATATATATACATACATAATTATATTTATATAAATATGCATATATGATGAATACGTAGAGATAGATTATCCACGCGGGTGCTGCAAGAGCTTTCATCTAGAGTCTTGGTTCCTGCGAATTTCATGAAGTCGTAAGAAGCACCATAGATTTGTTCATATTGAGCAGGTAAAATAAAACGAAATATCTAAATATATACTCGCCTCCATATTCATTGTAATTGTTCATATATATATATATATATATATATATATATATATATATATATATATATATATATATTCTCACTGTGGTGCACCAGCATGACCGCAGCCACTTGGCTGAAACACATAACTAAATAAATAAATAAATGTGTGTGTGTGTGTGTGTGTGGGTGGGTGGTTGGGTGTGGGTGTAAAATATATATCTGAAAATATAGTTACTGAAGTTAGAATTTAAAACTTAAAATAGTAATAAATTCAATTGACTGCAACGTTACATAATACAAATTTGATATTACGAATTTATATATTTAATAAACAATATAATAGAAATTTAAGCGAAATCGGTAATGTATTATCACTCCTCAGATTTTTTTCTAAAAAAAGCTAGAGACTTTCCACGTTGATTGTGTGCATTAGATTACATTTTCTTAAACATTCATCTAAATGTAAATAGAAAATACTTTATATGATAATTCAAATTTAAAACTAATTAATTCTTTTGTTTATTTAGAAATGTTTCCGCATATTATTTTTTTATTATTTGGAGTTCTATATATCCTCTATGAGTTTCAGCTTATAACAACATCTGTGGTTAAAACGTATGGATAATAAGTTTGTTCGGAAAATAAAATTTTATAAAAATAATATAATACTGTAGCTTAATTAAAAAAAAAGTATTTTAAATAAGAATATAAAAAAAAAAAAAAAATAATTTGAAAAAAATGAGCAAAAACAATAAAACTGAAAAAATGTGCTCACACTATTGGACGAACGATATTTAGAAAATTCTAACATCAGCAGCAATATTTTAATTTTTCTCTATTTTCCTGCACTTTTCCAGATTCAATGAATGAGAATATTGCAGCACTCTGTGCCTATATTTTTCCTTGGGTTACTCATTTTTCTAGGATTATTTTGTCTAGGATTTTTCGCCTATATTTCAGTCCACATTTTGTCCAGGCTTGTATTACTATGATTAATTATATTTAATTTTAAAACACAATAATTCAAACACAAAATATAGTATTGTACGTGCATTTTGAATAAAGATTTTGTTCATACTTAGAAATAATATTTCCACCTGAAAACGACAAAGGATTAATTACAGCTCATCCGTTACATATAATTAATTTCCGAAATATTTTTTATTACAAAATAATGCTATACTCCAATTGAATCATTAATAATAATTTTTTCAATGAATGAATTTCTTATTTCAATACATTTTTAAAAAGTATGTATTTTAAAACATAAACAGATTAATGAATATTGATATGGAATCAGAAAAAAATATTCAGTGCAGAATTTCCCCACGAAAGGATTCTTGCAACAATATGTCCCCTCTCTGATTACGCTCATAGAAAACATACTGTGAATATATATACACACATACACAAATATATATGTGATTCATTTCTCTCTGTCTGTATGTATGTATGTCTGTCTCTCACTCTCTATCTATCTATCTATCTATCTATCTATCTATATATATATATATATATATATATATATATTATATATGACGTTGACCACTAACGTAGACATTCAATGTGCTAGAAATAGATCACATCCTGTGTCCAATAAGAACTAAATTGTTCTCAACATGAATATAGCGTGATACCAAAACGTAAGCGGGCAAGACATTTAAAATCACCGAAAAAGGAACATTATTAAACAGGGACCGGTTTCAAAATTTAACAATCTTACCGACTGTCTATTTCTCTTCAGCCTGATTTGTAAAGGAACCATAATCATCAGAAGCCTATACAAAGTTGCCCACCGCCATAGGTGTGCGTGTATATGGTTCTGCTAATTACGGCTTAATGGTAAAATTCAAAAGTCTTCGTTTTGGCGCGCTAATTCCAGGAATATGTCTGCAGAGAATATTTACTGCGTCGCATATATCCAGTATGAGAACTCGGTAAAGGTTAATATATTATTAAAAAATATGGCAAAAAATCATATATTAATTAATATCGATTAATTACCAGGAAGCCAGCCCATTTAAAGAATCAAAGAGATTCAGAAACAGTATCTGCAATCTCAGGGAATTAATGTACATTTTTATATATGACGTTGACCACTAACGTGGACATTCATTGTGCTAGAAATAGATCACATCTTGTGTCTAATAAGACCTAAATTGTTCTCAACATGAAATATAGCGTGATGCCAAAACGTAAGCGGGCAAGACATTTAAAATCACCGAAAAAGGAACATTATTAAACAGGGACCGGTTTCAAAATTTAACAATCTTACCGAATGTCTATTTCTCTTCAGCCTCTGTGTGTGTGTGTGTGTGTGTGTGTGTGTCTGTGTGTGTGTGTGTGTGTGTGTGTGTATGTGTGTGTGTCTATGTGTGTCTGTGTGTGTGTGTCTGTGTGTGTGTGTGTGTGTGTGTGTGTGTGTGTGTGTGTGTGTGTGTGTGTGGTCTGATTCTCTGTCCATTAAGGTGAAGAGAGGTTATGGAACAGCCTGCTCAGCTCTTGAATTTAACTTGGAAGTGCCTGAAGACACATTTATAACTATTGCATGATGTCAGCATCGGAAAAAAAACATAGACACTTGCCTAACTTCAAGAAGTAGAACTGACCCAGCACTGAATGTTTGGGAAGTTTACTTCAAAATCACAGAATGGTCGCTGCTGCACTTATAAATGTAGCTGTACCAAAAAGCATAGCAACATGCCATTTCTAATTATATAAAACCTAACATGGAAAATGAAGACAAAATGTGTGTGAAGTAATTCTGGTGTGTGTGATACACAGGAACATAGTTAGACCATTTAGTTTAAGGGACCTCGTATATCGAACTCTAAATGTCAAAGAGTGTATTTTCAAATGTATTTTTAGGGAAAACAGGTAATAATTCCAAATCATTATATCATATTTCATGCTGAGAAATTACGAGAGGTTAATCTATTTCTGGCGTGACTTAGAACGAAATACTAACTCACCACACACACACACACGAACCTTCGCACCACCACCGCACACATATGTGTATGTATGTATATCTATATATTTGTGTGTGTGTGTGTGTGTGTGTGTGTATGTGTGTGCGTGTGCCATTGAGTATATATATGTAAATACGTATATGTATGTAAGCATGTTTGCATTATACATAAACACATATCGCTTTGTGTCAATGTGTGTTTAAGCGTCTGCGTATGTGTGTGAATGAGTGTGTGTATGTGTGTATGTGTGTGTGCATGTGTGTGTGTTTGTGTGAGTTCGCGTGTGTGTGTGATTGTGCGTGTGTGTGTGTATGTGTGTGTGTATGTGTGTGTGTATTTGTGCGCGTGCGTGTGTATGTGTGTGTGTGTGTGTGTGTGTATGTGTGTGTGTGTGTGTGTATGTGTGTGTGTGTGTGTGTGTGTGTAAATGTGTATAACATTTCAGAAAATTAATTTGTTCTGTTTGTGTAGATGACTTTGTACATTCCAAACTTTTGAATATAGATTTCGTCTCTTTAATATTCAATGAATAACTCATTTTCAAACAGTTTTCTGTCTAATATGATTATTTCTGCGTGATTTCAGGAATTTTAGACTTCATCACGTATCTTAATTATATTGGTGCCATTGAATATAATTTCAGTGTTTATATATGACTATTTATACATCCGTTTCTGTAGATGTGAGTAATTCCATGTCTTATTGCACAAATATAATCCCCACAGCACACGGTATACTTTCATACATACAAATAAACAGCTGCAGAACCACGTAACCACGTAACCACGCATGAACATCTGCATACATACATACATACACACACACACACACACACACACACACATATATATATATATATATATATATATATATATATATATATATATATATATATATATATATATACACATATATATCCTCTAATACTAGCAACCCAACTTTCTAGGCTCTTGTCACAGCTATACCGCGTTCAGAAATTATACGGTTATTCTAAAGAATTTTCATTCAATATTTATCTATCTATACATCTGTCTGTCTATGTATCACTCTATCTTTCTGTACATACACACATGCACACATGCACAAAAACACACATACATACATATATATGCCCATATATATATATATATATATATATATATATATATATATATATTTATATACACGCATTTACACACATATATATATATATATATATATATATATATATATATATATATATATATATATATATATATATATATATATACGTTTTTTTCTCCAGTCCATTCAGCTGCTACAAATGGGTAACGCTACGATGCACTGGCATCCCGTCCAGCTGGGGAATACATACGCCATTGAAACTGGGAAACCGGGAGACCGGGCCCATAAGCCTGGCTAGGATTTAAAATGGCGCATTTATTTTTATGTTTTATAATGTATATATACATATGCATGAAAACGGACATATACTACACACACACACACACACACACACACACATACACACACACACTCACAAACACAGACATATATGATCATTTACATGTGTCAATGATGTACACACATACTTCCATATACCAGCCATGCTTCATGTACGTTGTTATGTATGTATGTATGCATGTATATTTTATATATGTATGCATGTATGTATGTATGTATGTATGCATCTCAATATCTATCTATCTATTTATCTATCTACCTATATATGTGTCAGTGTATATATAGATCTATATAAACATGCTTACATTGATACATATATATGTGTGCATACGTTTTTGTGTGTGTATTTTAAGTGCGTATGGAAGTCTTTGCATCAGACACTACGTTAAAGGACCTGCCGTAGCGAAAATACATGTTTTTCGCGGCTGCAACCTGTCAATAGTTGAAGAAACTAAATGTACTATTTACACTCTGCTCGGCTGAATTATTCTTTAAAATTTATCTTAAAATCTTAATATTCTGTGAGAATTTAACGTTTTCTGAATATTCGAATATTTAAACGTCAAGAGAACCCAGAAACACCTCTGGCTATCTAGCTTAATATATATATATATATATATATATATATATATATATATATATATATATATATATATACGTTTTTCCATTACACTCGAACATACAATTATTTCTTATTTATCAGTGGGAAAAAATTCAAGGACCTCAGGCACATTTGTATCCTGGCGACAGACAAAATTTAGAATATTTTCAAGAACTGAAAACAATTATAGAAGATAGATAGTCGAAACGTTTACAAGCTTCGCAACTGGAGAGACAGAAAAGTGCACCTAATTGCTTCAGATGCTTTTAAAACTGTGCACCGATTCTAGGAGAATGTATAGCTCCGCAAAATACACGCTGATAAAGCCCCAAACAAAAGAAAACAGGACAAACGTAGTCTATGTGTCTATGTGTGAGAACAACAACTTTCTACATCACATTTACTTCGATATTCTGTCGGCATAAGTACAGATTTCCACCCGAAACCCTAATTAGGAAGATCATAACTTTCAGAAAAATGGATATTCTTTAATGAAATTTTCTATGGCTATGTGCTATATTATGAAGAATCCGAATATGCAATATCTTAGGGGGAAAAGTGCTTTATGAGGGGGTTGAGTGGAATGGGGAATTTGGGAAATTTCACCTGAGTTCAGTTCAATACCTCTAAATTTCAAGAGAATGGATAATCTTTAATGACATTCTCTACAAATACACTTCGGACCATGTGGATTCCGGGGACATAGGGATTTTGGGGAAAACACTAGGGAGTTATTTTTGAAAACTGTTCCCCACTCGGGGGAGTTCCGTCCATATTTACTTCATTTTCTCCATTTTGTGCGATTGTGCATCCGTAGATTTCTACTGAAGCATCAAACAGGCAATGGAGGCAAATGAAGCTCTCGCCAGAAAACAACTCGTTATGCTAAAAATAACAGCTAAAGGTCTAGTACACAGAAATGTGTTAAGACGACTTATGTGTTGCAAAAATAAGGAAAATACATGCAAAATCAAATATAGAAGGGTAAAGTACAATTTGTTACATAATCTCTATAATAAACATGATATTGACTGGAATAATACGCCGTTGGAACATTTTTTTAATGAAACTTACAGGGTACACTAGTCCACGAGGGATTACAATCCCAGAACCTAAATCGGTGAGGGATCTGGGTATAGACATGAATGATGATACCTTTTTCCATGTGCACATTACCATGATGACGACGAAGTGCAGCCGGCTTGCTGGATGAATTTCTGAGAACGTTCAAAACCAGAGAGAATGAAAACCATGGTGGTTCTCTGGAGGACATTCGTCCTTAGCTGCCTGGATTACTGCTCCCAGCTATGATATTCAACACTGTAAAATTAGTAGCGGACCTTGAAGCAATGCAGCGAAACTTCAGAAAGAAAATCGCTCCTTGCAACAGAAAACTGAAAGAGCTAATACGTTACTCCTTGGAGCGAAGGCGAAAGAGATATGCAGTAATATACGCCCGGAAGATCCTGGAAAGGAGTATGTGAAATGTTGTCATTGAAAACTACACAAATACCAGAACGTGTCGGCACGCACTGTGCCAATGTTCTCAGCAATGCAATCGCGCTTGAAGACCAGTTACTGCAACAGCCTGGGTTGCAGGGACCCACAGCTTTTTAATATTCTACCAAATAGCCTGAAGGACCTACACAAAGTTGGTGTAGGAGTTTTCAAATCAAAACTGTATCGCTTCCTGTCGATAGCCCCAGATGAACCTACCTCGTGGAAGGGGGTGCAAACGAAGGTAGCGACATTAAACTCCTTTATTCACCAAAAGCCACATGTTAGATGATGCTCTCAATAATGAAAGTGTAGCAAAACGGCATTGCCACAGCATGGCCGTAGCAGTGAGCTGAAACTAAAAAAAGAAAAATAATGATAATTATCATATAACAAAAAAATTGTTTTTAAATTCCATATCAAGCGAAAAGAATTTGTTTCGACTTAAATAGATTAGTTGATTTATAATATCTTCTATCTATGTATACATGTCTCTTCAGAGTTTTGGTACAAAGACAGAAGAAATTCCATCTAAAGACACCCAAATGGCATTTATATATATATATATATATATATATATATGTATGTATATATATATATATAAACAATATGTGAGTATACGCATATATATGTACATGTATGTATATACGTTCATCCACATGTACATATATATATATATATATATATATATATATATATATATATATATATATATATATATATATATATATATATATATATATATATGGGAGAATGTACGAAAAAGAACAACAACAGACGTGGACAGGTGGTGTAAGCAACAAAAGGATGTATTAGTAGGACGCTTGGGAATACGGAAAGTCTTTAATGTTTCGAGCTACGCTCTTCAACAGAAAGAATACGGAGAAAAGAAGGAGAAAAACAAGGAGAAAAAAAATTGAATGGTGTTTGGTCAACGTTCTTTCATAGCTTCTGCTTATATATAATCATTCATATATGCGTAGGCATATATATGTGTGTATATACCTACATACATATATATATGCACACACATATATATGTATATACACATTCATTCATACATATAGCTATATATATATATATATATATATATATATATATACATTTCTCTCTATATGCACCTAAATTTATGTAAATATATGCGAGCCTCTATGTATGTATATGCATGTGTGTATATATGCATGTGTGTATGTATATGTGCATGTAATTGTGTATATACTTTTGTGCGTGTATACAGAAATGCATGCATAAATAATCTCAACTCCACACCCATCATGTATTCTCTTATACTTGCAGGAATGCTGTATGTTTATAGTACTCACATTTTATTATTATTATATGATATAAAGTTATTCGATGAAGATAATTTATTTCGTTTTGTGACATGAAATCAAAAAGTTAAATGAGTTCACGACCCTTTCTTCTGAGGACACTAATCCAATTAATTTCGTTTTGTAGTAATTTTTATTTATAATAAATTTCTAAAACCAAATGAACTAACAGTGGTACGAGCCAATTTATACTAACTTCCAATACATGAAAATCAATCTTATAAAATTAGTTTAGGAAAGAAAAGTGATGCTTAGCAAGTTCTCTGCCAACAAATTTAAATTAAGTTCAGTACAATATTCCATTTTTGTAATAGGAATAGATTATTTATTTTTGTGTAAAACCGGGCACGGTATATGATGATACGCTGCTTGAATTCTCCTTCACATGCGATTGTTTGAAACAAGACTCACTATTTTCAAAATATGAATATAAATTTAAAGACTTTAGTATTTTCACATCCGCCTTCTCCAGTGTCTCTACAAGCGGATACATTCAATGGTTATATTATTTCCCGCAGTTACAGAAATCTTAGTGTGTAAATCATTCTTCATATATTACAGTTACTTTCAATTGAATTTCAATCTGTTTTGAAATAATGGGATAGGTAATAATTATATAAACATGTAAAAAACAATAGCAGTTGTATTATCATTATATCTTTCTATCTCAGATATTTGTTGGTACTCCCGCAGTCTTGTATGTGTAGCGGGCTTGCTCCGTGTAGTCTATCTACGGTGCGTCGGTCTCTGTTCTTTTCAACACTCTAATACTTTCTTAATTATTCTGGCCTTGCCAAGGAGGCAACCTTTTGTTACAGTTCTCCTGGGCACACTATTCTGATTTCCTTTATATTCCTCTTAATACTCTTTTCCGATTATTATTATTATTATTATTATTATTATTATTATTATTATTATTATTATTGTTATTATTATTATTATTATTATTATTATTATTATTATTATTATTATTATTATTATTATTGTTGTTGTTGTTGTTGTTATTAAGGCAGTGAGCTAGCAGAATCGTTAGCACGCTGGGCATAATGCTAAGCACCATTTCGCCCCGTCATTACGCTCTGAGTACGAGTTCAGATACCGCCAAGCTTGACTTTGCATTTCAACCGATCGGATTCGATTAAATAAGCAGTTATGCACTGGGGTCAATGTAACCGACTATACACTTCTTTACAGCAAAACGTTACTAAGAATAAATGCTACAAGAATATTGGATTGGATATCAAATAGCGCGTTTGCTCTGCTTCAGTTGGAAATAATTTTCTGAATTCAAAAGGAATATAGTCGTGTTTTGCCACAAGTTTGGGAACAGACCAATGAATGAATTATTATTTTTGATGAAGTGGAACTATATGATCCAACAGTTTCTTTCGTATTCAAAATTTTCTCCAAAGGTCAGAGATTTAGTGGGAGCGGTTGTATTATTTACAGAGACTTCAGCGTTCAAATGGTAGTGTATAATATAGACATCAAACGGATGAAATTGTAGTCGACTCCCGTGTATTTCATTGCACAGTACCGAAGTACTAAAATTTATTACGTATTAGATGCCGTATGTTCTTATTCATCAACAAGCGATTGGGAAACTGTCAAGAAATACAGATAAATATTTATACAGAAAGAGAATATGCCGTACAGTAAAATCCGTAAAAAATCGTCCCGACTTCAATGTATTATATTTGTATTAATATTATAAATTTGATTTCGCATCATTCATATTTTCGTAAAACCACGAAGATCCCACTTCCAGTTGTAACTGTCGGGACTCTGAAGCTTGCCCTCTAGACTAGGCGTGTATGATAAACTTCGTCATATTCGAGGCTGAGGTAACAGCCAAGCTCTAAGATAAATAAATAGAAAAGAAGAATAACATCGGGTTAGGTGAAGGTGAATTCTGAAAACCTTATGTAGAGCACCTATCTTCTTTCCAGTACAGCGACAGAAGTACTAACACTAAGCTGGTATTCGATGACCCGCTCCACTCCACATACATATAAATGGGGAATCATGGAGAAATCCATGACATATGTAAATGGATCTACGAAATGCAACTTATGTGTAGCAGAAACATATATTTTTCTTAGATCTCATAATTCACACAAACTGCTTAATTCCAGGTCTGAAACATTTAGCAGGTGTAAACACATGGACAGGTTTATTTTATCGAAATCTAGGACACCAACTATTCCGGATCGAGTTGTTCTCTCGTAGACATTGACACATATTTATATGTATGCATGCTGATTTATAAGTATATTTATAAGTATATTCGAATACACAAACACAGCACACACATATACGCACACACACACAAACACACGCACACACACACACACACACACACACACACACACACACATATACATATATATAGGTATACATGTACATACATATACATGCATGAGTGTGAAAATGTGTGGGAGTGTGTGTGCGTAGAATTACGTATATATGTACGTAACCGATTGATCGAAATGTTTCTATCGACATAAATATAACACGTGTGATTTGGTATATTAGCATGAGGCATTAATGAAAGTGGTCTGGTAAAACATCTCAAAAGTGCATTAAATAAATCGTAAATAACGCCGTCGAAAGGCTTCTATATGGCTAAGAAAATCATTCCAATGTAGTTGCATTGTTATAATTTCCTATCACAGCTAAACTCATTCTGATATTTGGATATGTTTTCATTCCTTTAATTCGACTGAATTTGATGTTTAAGGTAATCTTTGAATCATATATTGCAAACGAAAGTCTCTTGCACATGGAAGCTTAATTCCTGACCGCTTTATACATCAGCTGAATTTTTATGGTATATATAATAGAAGGAGCCAGGGAAGGTCAAAAATTGTAAACATTCAGTGAAGAGATTCTCTTTATCTGATTACTAAAATCATAAAATCAATGTCTTTAAATGTTTACATTTGACCGTCACTTCTAAAGTTTCCTCTAATATTCATAATTTGTAAACGTTCTATATTTAAGAGTTGAGGAATTATGTACATTTTTTACATTATTTACATTATTTACATTATTTACATTCGACGGATATTTGTCCCCATCTTGTTTGTTGTTAGCACAATGTTTCGGCTGATATGCCCTGCAGCCTTCTTCAGGAGTCTTGGGGAAATTTCAGCGTAAACGTTTGGGAATTGAAGGATGTAGCCTGATTATTAAGTCGTTAGTTTTAGTTTTGTTTGGTGGCATTGAACCCTGGTTTCTTAAAACTGAGACTTGATTAGTTAATTGTATTAAACTAGAATTGTCATAAATTTTAAATAGTCTAAAACCAAGACATTTTGTTGATAAAAAAAACTAATTTAATTTTAGTTGAATTGATAACAAGTGGCTGGATTACTTTCAGAATATTATTGTGATAAACGTAATGCGTGAAAGACAATTTCAACTTTATCTTCTATATTTAAGCCATTTAAATTCTCTTTCGATGCTGCTTTATCGAATCTAATATGTGTGTTTTCTCATTATACAATTTTATGAAGCTCTTAGATACGAAAAACAATTGCTTTTTTTACACTTGACATTCAGCACAAAATTTCAAATATTTTGTACAGAAAATGTGTTTTAATGCATAAAAGACACATATATTAATATAAATGAAGGCAGACAGCTGCTAGAGTCGGTTGCACGCTGGAAAATTGCTTAGCGACATTTCGTCCATCATTAAGTTCTGCGTTCAAATTTTCCCAGAAGTATTTTGTTGCATCTCTTGTGAGGTCAATAAAATAATTACCAGTTGAGAAATGGTTTCGACACTCCAGCCTCCTCTAAATGTCATGATATTAATAATGCTTGAGATGAAATCGCAATTATAACTTATTATTCAAAATTTGCTAATCTCCCAAAACATGAATACCACTCAAATGTTGCTAATCCCGAAAACACTATAACCCCTTAGTATTTGCTAATCCTCCAAAACACACGATGACTATTAAAAATGTTCGAAAACATATCCCAAATTTCTTCTAAGTCGCTCCTTGTGATTCAGTCGTCTATGAATCTCCTCTCCTCTGTCAATTCATACCATTGTTTACATAATTCCATATTTTGTACTAAATATTTCACTAAATTGTCTGTCTCCATACCTTTTGAAGAAGCTACAGCCATTTTGCTGCTTTTGTATTACTGCTGCAACGAACACATTGTTAATCCTATAATAGAAGAAAAATTTTACCTTTTTCTAAAGATTTTATAAAATGCGTGTTTTACGATTTTGAATTCTATAAATCGGCAAACAGAGAGAATCGTTATTACGCCAGACAAAATGCTTGGTGGTACTTCGTCCGTGATTACGTTCTGGGTTGAAATTCCGCTGTGGCCAACCTTGTCCCACATCTTTTGTGGTCCATAAAATGAATTCTGTTTCAACATTCTGATCGATATAA
This sequence comes from Octopus bimaculoides, assembly GCF_046866305.1. Lineage (NCBI taxonomy): Eukaryota > Metazoa > Mollusca > Cephalopoda > Octopoda > Octopodidae > Octopus > Octopus bimaculoides. Next base: position 38,535,775 of record NC_142932.1, read on the forward strand.
TTGACTTAAACCTTCGTCCAAAATTGCAAGCCTCGTGCCAGTAATTTAAATAAAAAAATTGAATACTTTAAGGCGGGAACGTGACGAAATCGTTAGTATCCCGGGTGGGGGGGGGGGAAATATTTCACGGTGTTTCCTCAGTCATTAAGTTCTGAGGGTCAAGAAGTGTAAATAACAATCAGTTAAACAATCAGTAATGTTATATCGCCCGAAGAAATCAATCAATGAAGATGATCTCCTAGATGCCGACTGACACAATGGACTACACTTTAATCATCTCAGATATTCGGACGGGGATCTTATGAGATATGTGATGTTTTGAAACCCACGTAGTGATGCATTAAACTATTTAGAAAATCTATCAAACTATTATTGTTATCATTACTATATATATATCTGTGTATGTGTGTGCGTGTGGGCGTATATGTATATATATACGTATATATATATATATATATATATATATATATATATATATATATATATATATATATATATATATATATATATATATATATATATATATATATATATATATATATATATACACACATATATATATATATATATATGAGCATATCTGAAATAAATATTAAACGGCTTATTATTTCTTAACTCTGTGGACTAAGTATTACTCTTTCATACAAGTGAACACATTTCTAATCTTCGCTTTTCTGAATGCAAACTCACTCATGCGTCTCGAATTAAATCTCTAAAAGTACAACACACTTCATTTCAAATTATGATAAATCTTCATTATTTGAAATTAATGTAACATTCGCAACAATAATTTTGCTTCAATGACATTTTTTTGCCCTTTTCCTTTTCTGCTTATGTTTATATATTTCAATAATTGATGTATAGCGTTGATTGCAGTAATCCATGATCCGCTACTGTAATTTCTACATTTAGATGAATCATATACGAACATATTATTGACTGAAACAAATATATCACACATCACTTCAGTTCTGTTAGGGCCTTGATGCAAACACTCATATTCAATTACTGTCACCACATTTACAGCATTTTCAGTGTAAGGCCGCCATTACTAAGGAAGCGGACTGAGATATATTTACATTCACTGTTAAGCTTATAATATTTCCTGTTTCACAAACAAACTTTTTACCGATTGCTCAACATATTTTATTCAAACGAACATATATATAGACTCACACATACACACACACACACACACATATAAGCACAAATATATATATATTCATACATGTATATATATATATGTATATACACGTGTACACGCAAACACACAAATATATATACATGCATATACGTATATACATACATGCATACATCCATAGTATAAATATGTTAAATGAATTCGTTTATCAGAAAATTAATTACATACATTTCTACGTGAGCAGAATGTAATCACCGTAAATATATATATAAACAGTAACCTGTTATTAATATGTCTCCATAGCCTAGGAATTTAGTCTGAGCGAATGACTTCCCTTCTTGTATTTCACAAACCAAAACCCAACAATTAATAAAAATAATAAAATTCAAAAATATAAATATCCACCATATCATACATGTAAATTTGTCTGCCTCGTTTGAGGTATTTGGGCTATATATGTACACACGGGCATACACACACACACACACACACGCATACATATATATAGGTACCTTTATCTTTATGTGCATATATATACATACATATAATATCTCTCTCTTTCTCTTTCTCTCTCTCTTTATATATATATACCAATATATATACATATGTATACATATATCTATCTATATATCCATATATATATCTATACACACACACCCACACACACACCCCCCACACACACACACATATATATATATATATATATATATATATATATATATATATATATATATATATGTTTTCTGTACTCTGGTTATTATTTTTTTTTGTTTACGTTTTGTTTGCAACGTCTTGTACCCAGACATGCACCTATATATACAGGTAGATGTAGGTATGCACATACTTGTACGTATATATGCATATACCCATTTATCATTTCTTTTATATATATATATTTCTATGCGTTTATATCTCTACATAAATGTATATAAATGCGTGTGTACATGAAAATATATTCTTGTATATATGCACGTATTCATTTGTACAAGATAGCATATAGCTGAATACATATCCTTGTGTATATGTTTTCATATGAACTTGTCCCTGTGAGAATATACATTTATATGTTTCTTATGTATCCATTTTTGCTTGCATACCAACTTAAAAGCGTAAAACATACTGACTTAGATAACGTGTTCCATATGTTATCGAAATAAATGTAGACTATGCAATATCATGTTCCTATGAAACATTGTTAATTATTAGCAAATCCACAGTTTTCCCTATTTGTAGTGACTACTCATCTATTATTTACAGGTTCGGAAATCTGACATTTGAGGCATTGTTGCTTAGAAATATGATGTTTGTTCATGTCTTCCTGTTTTAAGATGACGAAAGAACTATTTGCAGAATAGCCGGAGATTAGCTACACGCGAAGTTTATCAACATTATGATTGGATAACATTAGTAAATTACAGAATTATGGAATATATCTCGTTTGGAGAGAACAAATATTGTTTATTCAGTGTTCCTAGGTATATAATATTGAAAAATAACTCGATGAGAATTATTAATAAAATGATAAAATAAAAAAAATAAAAAAACAATGCAGTAAATAAGTAAAGTTATATTTGTGATGTTGCCATCTCTCAGTCTTGTGACATTAATTCATTCGTATCAATTTCGGTAATAAAAATCGACAAATTATCAGATCATACGCGATGTCTGTAAAATATGGTATGTTTACACACACACGTGCACGCAAACACGCACTCACACACACATGGACACATAGACACACACACATGGACACATACACACACACAAACACACACACACGCATACACGCACATACAAAATCACAGACACACACACACACACACATACACACACATACACACACACACATACACGCACATACAGAATCACACACACACACACACACACACACAAACACACACACACGCATACACACACACACATACACACAACCGCATAGTACGTGGTTCACTTCCATGTCTTAGCAGCTTCGGTAATCTCGGCTCGAACAAAGCCCTGGGAGTCGATCTGTTTATTGGGTACTTAAAGAAGTTCTTCACGTATATACATACACACACACACGCCCCCCCCCATATATATATATATATATATATATATATATATATATATATATATATATATATATATATATATATATATATACATAAATGCATATATATGCGTGTGTACATGAAAATACATTATTGTATATATGAACGTATTCATTTCTACATGATAGCATATAGATGAATACATATCTTTGTGTATATCTTTTCATATGAACTTGTCCGCGTGAGAATATATATTTATATATTGCTTATGTATCTATATATGTCTGCATAGCTATTAAATATGAGTAAAGGCGAGCCAAAAAAAGACAACAGAAATTAGTCTCTTATTTTGATATATAATTGTTCTTCAAAATCCATTTCCTAGAATTTACAACTCATATAATTACCTTTAATAACGTAAAGCATCTTACAGCTTGCATTGAAGCCCTCTCCACACCATATATATATATATATATATATATAGTCAATTGAAATACAGAAACAGTTAAAAAAAAGGAATAAAGAAATTCATGTGGAGGTGCATAAGAAGTCTATTAGTTTGACGCTTGATGAAAGGAGAGTGGTTGGCGTTTCGAGCACAGCTCTCCGTTGGAAAGGAGAAAAGGAAAATTCCAAAGAAGGAAAAGATATCAACGGCACACGAAGAGTTACATTGCGGTTATATTTAAAGCGTGATATGATATTTATTTCAAACTGTAATGTGATATGAAGTCCGATGTCGAAAAAAAAAATGAAAGCCTGTCAGCAGTAGGTTTGATATCTTTTAGTTCAGAGGATTGTTACTTGTAATTCTATTTCCTAAGAAAAAATAATAATATTCAGAAGACATATAAATAATCCTCACCCCATATATCATCATGGCGTTCAACGTCTACAATGGTAATATCACCTGTCAATAAAGAAAATATAAGGTCAAATGCGCAAGTAACTATTGAGTTAAATTACATGATATTTCTATTTTAATGCATCTGAACAGATGATGGGAAATAGAACGACACTTTAGTTAGTCTGTCGATAACACTTGACGTAATTGTAAGATAAATATGATGTTTGTTGAAGCAAAATATATCATTTTGAGTGATAGCGTACAAAGTATGAATATTGCAAATTCTGGATGGAAAGATATCGTGATAGTGATGCCTATTTCCGAAGCTCAAAATGTATCTTCATTTTCACTACATTAAATCCACTGCTACACTGCCAGTGCTGATACAGAAGTAGTTAGAAAATAATATAAGTAGTGGAACAACTGTATCTGATAGAAACTGCAGACCAGAACTAATTATAGGCTAGTGCAATAGAAATATTATATTTAGTAATGATGAGGTTAGCATTCATGTAAACACATGCAACTATATGTGTATCTCTCTTTTTCTCCCTCTCTCTATCTCTCTCCCTCTCTCTCTCTCTTACTATCTATCTATCTATCTATCTATCTATCTATCTATCTATCTATCTATCTATCTATCTATCTATCTATCTATCTATATATATATATATATATATATATATATATATATATATATATATATATATATATATATATATATATATATATATATATACATATAATTTTCCAAAGGATGTTGTAACCGTTACCAAAATAGCATAAGGCTTTACCCTAGGGGATCATTGACTAGATTCCCTAACGGTCGTTCTCACAGTTTATATTTATATTACAAGGTTTTAAATTTTTATATTTAAAAGAGATAGAGACTTCGAACTCGACAGATCCATATTCTATATATTTACCATCATATGTCAACATTTCTGTGCCCAAACCTATCCAGCGACTGATCCATTGGATGTCTGACGTTTAGCACTTCCTCAAGAATGGTTTATATCAGAACAAATTACGAAAAACCACACACTTAACGATCATAATAAACTATTAAATTATTAAAAGTTAATAACTAAATTATTAAATAAATTAATAAATAAATAAATAAAATCAAAAATAAAATTAAATGAAATAAATTAATCTAGTAGACAATTACAGGAGAGCAGTAACAATAGAAAAAATTAAAGAGTTACCTCCCCTATATATACATATCTAACTTGAAAAAAAAACATGGCGGATTTTGAAGCTAACGAACTTTTAATAATTTAATAATTTATTATGATCGATATTTGTGTTTTTTCGGAATTTGTTCTGATGTAAACCATTCCTGAGGAGGTGCTAAACGTCATACATCCAATGGATCAGTCACTGGATAAGTCTGGGCACAGAAATGTTGACATAGGATGGTAAATAAATAGAATATGGATCTGTTGAGTTCGAAGTCTCCATCTCTTTTACATATACAAATTTAAAACCTTGTAATATATAATAAGACATATTCCATATACTCAATAAGACATTCAATACTTTATTTCATAGTACCATCCATTTTTATTTTATATTATATATGGTATATTATATTATATATTGTATATTCCATATTCCATATCCCACATTGGTTTTGCAGGAATATAAATAAAACATAAAAAAACAGACAGTGTTGGAACTCTTTTAAACAAAATAATATATATATATATATATATATATATATATATATATATATATATATATATATATATATATATATATATATATATATATATATTCGTCTTTCTGTCTGTCCGACCACCTGTTTCTCCATATGTGTAGCTGCATATCAAACTACTGGCTTGTTTTGAAAGTTCGTGCCGATTTGTAAAGGTCTAGGACATTTACATCCATGGAAAATAACACCGCCCCCTTCCACCAAGGACAATTACCCCTGAGGACAACAGACGATGATTTAAAACTTCTTAATATACTGGATTGCGTGTCATTAACAAAGGGGGGGGGGGTGTTTGTTGTAGGGATTAATTGTCGTCAGGGGGTAATTATCGTCGAGTGGGGGTAGGGCTGTTATTGTTCTGATACAAATTGTACGTTTGGAAATTTGTTACAAAGCTGAAAACGAATGAAAGGCCATATGCATTGGTGAATTAGGATTAATAAAGTTCTCTCCGCAGGAAATCTTAGGAAGAATACGAAGGAAAGTGTGACAGAGAAAAGAAAGGGTAATAGGAATACAGATATGTTTATATTTCTTTGTTATATTATATAAAACTGTGTGAATCTAGGTTAAACACTGGCCAAGATGCCTATGTATCAGACGTTACAAAGGTGTCCATAAATCATGTAAAATTGTTTATTGCTTTCTCTCAAGACTGACCTGTTACTGCAAACAAAAACCAAGACGAGTTCACATCTAATATATTTTAACCAGATTATTTCGTAGGAAGACTTGTACATTATCATTAGCTTCGGAAGCAAATATTTTATCAGTCATTTGCTGACCAATCTGAAACCAATCACCAAAGAAATCTCTTTTGCTTTACGTCCCACTGTGAAACGATTGAGATTCCTCATTGACATTTACTAGAGATAATAAATAACTGCCAAGCAGTTTGCTAATTGCTGTTTAGGTATGTTATTGTGCAGTTTGAATGTGTGGAGGTGGATAACAGTATATCGGTTGTTTTACAGACATGGCAAGGACTGGAATTGCTGAGGTTATGGAAATGCATAACGATAGCATTTAATATGAATATTTAAACAAAGAGATCGTGTGGACGCATTCTAATGAATTACATAGGAAATGAAATAATCCTGCAGCTTAAAATTGAGAGGAATCCTCTCTATTGTTAGATTGCGACACATTAGTCACGAAATGGCTTCCGTGACGAAGTTAACAAACTAGTTTAATCATCAACATTGCATGCTGATTCTAGTAAAACCTTTAGCATGAAAACAGTTTTCTTCATTCCTCAAATGATTCAACAATTTTTCAAATAGTGATGGTTATCGTAGATGTCGCTGCTAAACAATTATCTGAAAACTTCAAATTTCCGAATTGATGGTGTGAGCTGTTATATTAATTAGAATAGAACACCACTGTGAATGGCTTGAAATATTTTCTATGCAAATAATAATAATAATAATAATAATAATAATAATAATAATAATAATAATAATAATAATAATAATAATAATATTAATAATAATAATAATAATAATAATAATAATAATAATAATAATAATAACAACAACAACAACATTTCTCCAGATACAATATTTTTTACAAATGTACGTCAGTATAAATCTATTAGACTGGAAATGAAGTCCAGTCGCATTTTTGACACTATCACTTTCCGTTAACGTTTTTCAATGCTTACAAGAAAATAAGCGCTAATTTTAATATTTTAATGTTTTTTCGTTACATTGCTGATTATGCTTTATTGGTTAAATTCGTTTATATTGTACTCCTTGAAATTGAGTCTAGAATCTAAAGTTTAGAAGAAACTCTTTCAAGGTGCTGCCAGTAGTATGAGTTTCAACGGCATATTTCGATAAATGTGACAGCAAGGACTATTCAATCCGTCGATGGAAATAAAGCATTAAATGTCTGCGTATGCCAACGATTTTTTGACCAATTTCGTACGTGAGAGTATTTTTAGTGAGACAATTATGATTCTTCTTCATGTGGGTGAGCATGAGCTATCAATTTTGATCTTCTGAAAATTGTAGTTGAAGAACATTCGAAGCAAAATGTACGAGTATTAATTTAAGTCAATTAAGATTTCGATCATAAGCATCTTGAACTTCGAACTTCCAAAATTGTCCGAAATTAGTCAGAGGCCCCTTTATTTTCTGACTACGTTCAAACTATTCAGAATATTGTACTCTCTTCATCATTGAGAAATATGATAGCTACCGATCTTTTCCGGTTAGAAACGCCAGAGATAATGAAAAGTAGTTCATCTAAAATCATAGAAAATGAAAACACCAGTGGTTCGGCACCCACTGAATGAAGAGAATCCATCTCCAAAACCAGGTCTACAGTCGTACAAGATTTTATGTTCAGCGTTTGGCGAAATAGAATTAGTGGTCTCTATCATGACATATTACACCGAAACGAAACAGTAAATGCACAGAAGAAACATCACCAATTGGAACAATTGCGCAATCTTTTGCAGGAGTAAACAAAAACGCACGTCATTAGTCACTCCTAAAGCGGGTTCTTATATGATAATACAAGACCACACATTGTCCAAGCAAACAAGAAA